>NC_142812.1:1799635-1829582 GCF_049724085.1 Artemia sp. Qi Xiang Cuo
GAAAAACCTATTTCCAAAGTTTACAGGATAACGAAAAGCCTTCTAAAGTTTATAAATAGAAGGCACGATTTATATCAAGAGAAAACCCTGAGCCCAAAATACATTTAATGAAGGGTTCAATAAATGATATAATAATGCTCTGAATAAGCTTCTCAGAAAATCAAAACCAGATTATTATCAAGCTGGATTTAAGAAAAGCGAAGGTGATTGTGCGAAAACATGGAAAATTATTAAATACTTGAATTGAAAATCAAGTATTTTGCAGTAGGCTTCAAGACATGGCTAATTGTAGAAAAAAAATCCAAGACAGACAGTCCAAGTAATTGAGAGGCAAATGTTTAAATGGCTGCCCTTATAAAACCTTATATGCCCCCAGGGCATATCCTATAACCCTTGCCCTGAGAAGTGTGGGGGATTTGTCATCCTCAAAGACATAATTTCCAGGGTTTAACGAAAAAGCCTAGACTGCCAGTAAATCAGCAGTATCATTATATTTGATACCTTTATGGCTTGGAACATGTTGAAAATAAATCTGGTTGCCTTTAGCCTGGATGTTCAGAAGCTTCTTCTAATGTTGAATATGCCCTTATCATTGGCAATTCTATTAATTTTTTTGAGCAACAGTATTGCCGATTTGGAGTCAGAGAGGCAAAGAATATTCTCCTCTACAATGCTATGATTTATGAGAACATCTAGGGCCAAGCAAATGGCACATATTTCAGCTGACAAAATGGAAGATCCCAAAGGAAATGTTAAGGTTCAGTGATGGAATACATACATCTGTCTCACACCCCGAACAGATCCATCTGAATGGATTCTCCTGTGATTAGGGTACAACTTCGAAATCTGTTCAGCCAGAATAGTCTGAATCTAATGATTGGGAATTTGGTTTTTATATATTGGAATAAGTTCTGCTTGACAAATAGGTGGGCTCATTTCCCAAGGCAAAGTGTCATTAAAGGGGTACGCATAGGGGGAATACTGACTCCAATTTGGGACTTCCAGTTGAAACTGATTCCAAGATGAATGGCCATTGGTGCAAGCTGGCTTCAAAGCAAAGGTATGATTATACACAACATGCTTGTTTCCATAAGCTTTAATTCACGAAAAATATTTCTTTCCTTGACTGGATTTACTTTCACTTAGCGAAACCAAAACAGAAAGTTGTTTTGATTTAGACAGAGGAGTGTCACTGTGCAAACCCAGAGCAATTCGAATAGCTGAATTTTGTAAAGATTCCAGAGTTTTAAATGCAGATGATGAACGAATTAAGAAGAATTGGATAACATATTCTAGATTAGATCTGATATATAATTTATAATAATCTAAAATAACTTTAGGGTGGCATCCCCATTTACTTCCAGCAAGCTTTTGTTAGAACACAAAGTCTCCGAATGATCATGGATTTCAAAGAATTAATATGTGCATGCCATAAAATTTTAGAATCTATCCATAGGCCAAGTAGCTTCACTGAGTTGCAGTATGGAATATCACTAGATAAAACTTGAAGAGGATTGGGAGGATATCTTAAGCAATTATCAAATATAATGGCTTTGGTTTTACTAATTGAAATTGGAAAACCAAAAACGAAAGAGAATCTCTGAACTAACCTTATATCCTGTTGAATAAGACTTTGAAGAAGTAAAATATCTTTTCTGGACTTCCAAATAATTGAATCATCTGCATAAAGGCCAAACAATGAGTGAGATAATTGGAATTCTGAATAATACAAATTGAACAGAAAGGGACACAAAATTGCTCCTTGAGGAAGACCTCTAGTAATGGGGTTCATCTCTCCCCTAAACTCGTTAACTTGAACAAAAAAACTTCTATCATTTAATAAGGACTTCATGAGACTTATGAAAGAGAATGGAAAATCCAGGTTAATTTAAAGAACAATCAATTTATCATGGACTACATTTCCATAGGCATCTGACCAGTCAAACAGGACTGCCATTGTGGCCTGGTTGGCTTAAGAGAATTACCAACATCAAATTCCAGGCGAGTCATGTTATCCACAGAGCTTTTTCATTTTCTGAAGCCTGTTTGTTCACGTGAAAAAACATTATTATTTTCAGCAAACAAAACAATTTTTGATGGAATAAGCTTTTCAAGGACTTTACTGAAGGCTAGTAAAACAGATGTAGGTCGGTAAGATTAGGGGTCATTAGATGGGTAAGAAGGTTGTAAAGCAGGAAAGACCCGGGAAATCTTCCAAAAATCTTGGAACTTTTGGCTTGACCAAACAAGATTATACAGAATTAAAATGGCAGCATGGAAAACCTCTGGGAACTCAAAGATCCATCATAGGCAGCGCGATAGCGCTGCCTAAGTACAGAACGGTGTGGGCACAATGTATTATTTATTTTTTCTTCTCCATACCCAGGCACTTCGTATCGAAGGAGTTTTCATAGAAACTTCGAAAAGGGCTCATTCAATTGAAAATTGGAGTGGCTAGTGCCCTTTCTAATAGTCGAAGGTGATTGGAGGGCAACTAGCCCCCCCCCCTCACGCCCATCTTTCCCCCAAACACATCCAATCAAAATTTTGAGATAGCCATTTTGTTCAGCGTAGTTGATTTCCAGATAGAAAATATGTTTTTGAGGAGGAGACTCCCCTACAACCCTCGGGGCAAGGGTTTTAAGTTATGCCCTGGGGGCATATAAGGTTTTTATAGAAGGCGTTGTCGTAGAAACTTCAAAAAAAGGCCCTTTTGATTGGAAATTCAAAGGGCTAGTGCTCTTTTTAATAGTCAAAAGTGATTGGAGGGCAACTAGCCCCCCCCCCACGCCAATCATTCCCCCAAACACATCAAATCAAAATTTTGATACAGCCATTTTGTTCAGCGTAATTGATTTCCGAATAAAAAAAAGTTTTTGTGGAGAACACTCCCCGAAAACCCTCGGGGCAAGGGTTTTAAGTTATCCCTGGGGGCATATAAGGTTTTTATAGAAGGCGTTGTCGTAGAAACTTCAAAAAAGACTCATTCGATTGGAAATTCAAAGGGTTAATGCCCTTTTTAATATATGAAAGTGATTGGGCGGTAACCAGCCCCCCCTCTCACGCCCACCTTTTCCCCAAACACATCCAATCAAAATTTTGAGATAGCCATTTTGTTCAACGTAGTTTTAAGTTCTGGGAATTAGGTCTTTGAGGATCATAGCCCTATCACAGACCTGAAGACAAGGGTCGTAAGTTATGCCCTGGGGCATATAAAGATTTTATAAAACGCCTAGTCGTAGAAAATTCAAAAAGGGCTCATTCGATTAGAAATTGAAATGGCTTGTGCCCTTTTTAATAGTCGAAACTAAATGGAAGGAAACTAACACCCCTTCCACGCCCACCATTTCCCCAAACACATCCAATCAAAATTTTGATATATTCATTTTTTTCCACGCAGTTTAAGTTCAGGAAATTATACTTTTGAGCAGAACATTCCCCCCACAGTCTTCAGAGCAAGGATTATAAGTTATGCCCTGGGGCATATAAGTTTTTATTGAAATCTTTGTCGTAGAAACTTGAAAAAGGGCTCATTCGATTGAAAATTCAAAGGTCTAGTGCCCTTTTTAATAGTCGAAAGTGATTTGAGGGCAACTAGCCCCCCTCTCTCGCCCACCTTTTCCCCAAACACATCCAATTAAAATTTTTAAATAGCCATTTTGTTCAGTGTTGTGTATTTCCAGATAGAAATTATGTTTCTGAGGAGGACACTCCCCCACAGTCCTCAAGGCAAGGGTTGTAAGTTATGCCCTGGGGCATATAAGGTTTTTACTGAACGCGTCGTCATAAAAACATCAAAAAGGGCTCATTCGATTGGAAATTCAAATGGCTAGTACCCTTTTTAATAGTCGAAAGTGATTGGAAGGCAACTAACACCCCTTCTGCGCCCACCATTTCCCCAAACATGTCCAATCAAAATTTTTAGACAGCCATTTTGTTCCACGCAGTTTAAAGTTCAGGAAATTATACCTTTGAGCAGGACACTCCCCCAAGAGTCTTCAGGGCAAGGGTTATAAGTTATGCCCTGGGGGCTTTTATTGGTTTTTATTGTAATTTTTGTCATAGAAACTTGAATAAGGGCTCATTCGATTGGAAATTCAAAGGGCTAATGCCTTTTTTCATAGTCGAAAGTGATTTGAGAGCAACTAACTGCCCTCTCACGCCCACCTTTTCCCCAAAAACATCCAATCAAAATTTTTAGATAGCTATTATATTCAACGCAGTTGAAAGTTTTTTAAATCATGTCTTTAAGGATGACAACCAATCCCCCCCCCCCACAACCCTCAGGGCAAGGGTTTTGAGTTATGCCCTGGGAGCATGTAAGGATTTTATTGAAAGCGATGTTGTAAAAACATCCAAAAGGGCTCATTTAATTGAAAATTGAAAGGGCTATTTTAATAGTCGAAAGTGATTGAAGAGCAACTAACCTCCCTCTCACGCCCACCATTTCCCAAACACATCAAAACAAAATTGGCACTGCTTGAAGGTAATGGGGTAAGTTTTTTGATTGTTTGGACACGCAGCTTAGGGATGGTGATCAGGGAAAAATACGCCGAGGTTCTCCTGATGCTAAGTATGTTTTTGCGAGTGATTTTTTGTGGTTCGGTGCATTCTGCGGATTTTATAGTTATGCATGTTAATTGTCGAGGTCTAAATAGCTCATGTGCGTATCTATCTGAGTTGTGCCAGGAGAGCGATATTCAGGTTGTAGATTTAACTGAAACTTGGCTGCGCGACCACGAAGATTCTTTGACCACAACGATAACTAAATCTTAATCATCTTAATTTTTTGCTGTTGTTAATAATTGATGTTAAAATGAAAAAAATGAAACTCGTGCGTGCAAAGTAAAAAAAAATCAAATACACTCTCAGTAGTATAGCCTCTAATATCTATTACTATTATGTCGCAATTTTCACTTCTAGCACGTTTTATTTCTTAAGAGACAAACTTTCTCTTAGTTTGTCTCCATCTGTTGACCTGCTACCCTATCTGCTTTAATTACCTTTCTGTAACTGCTAACCTGTCTCTAACTGCTATTCAGTATCTACGAAAATATTTAATGATAATCTTATAACTTAGGGCTAAATTGCTTGAAGATATTCTACCCTTTTAGAAATATTCATCTTAACAATCTGATTCATCTGAATCTGAAACAGAGCCTGATGAAGAAGAAAGTGGTAATAAGAAGAAGAAATGGTATATAACACATTTACAACCGGGACAATATGAAGACGATCCTGAAGTTTGTGCTGATGAAATATTTGTGAATCTTTTAACAGAAGCCTGTGAAAACAAACCAGGTGTTTATCCTAATATTATTTCAAAATTGAGCCTAGGTGCTCAATCTTTGCTGGTCATATTTGAAACCCTTTAATTTAAGTCTTTTTTTTATGGTTCTATTAAAAATATATAGTTAAAGACTATAGATCAAATATTAATATCTGGATCGCTCATAAGCCAAACTGACGTTTTGTACTTCGTTATATTCTAGTGTTAAAGTATGTTATTGACTATTTACCACTACTTTATATTACTACTTACTAGTCATATGCTGTGCTAAATAGTTCACATGGCTTAACAGTCCATACAGGACATAACCTATATAACAAATATTACTAAAAAGAACTTATGAGAATGCAAAAACTATTTAATTTGAAACCATTATGATATAGACCAAGAAAGACCTACTCATCTAAGAAAAATTAAGATTTAGTGATCCGAAGGTAATTATTAATGATGTATTCAACCATTGCGCTATTATGGTGACTTTAGAAGTATCGACTTCCCAAAATCAAAGAAAGGAGAAAAGAAATGGGATTAAATTAGATGCTGCTTCGATTAAGAAGTTTAAATGTAAACTAGCGTCACATGCTGTGCAAAATAGTTCACATGGCTTAACAGTCCATACAAGACATAACCTATATAACAAATATTACTAAAAAGCACTTATGAGAATGCAAAAACTATTTAATTTGAAACCATTATGATATAGACCTAGAAAGACCTACTCATCTAAGAAAAATTAAGATTTAGTGATCTGAAGGTAATTATTAATGATATATTTAACCATTGCGCTATTATGGTGACTTTAGAAGTATCGACCTCCCAAAATCAAAGAAAAGGGAAAAGAAATGGGATTAAATTAGATGCTGCTTCGATTAAGAAGTTTAAATGTAAACTAGCGCACAGGACTGGTCACACCGTAATAACTATGAAGATCCTACTCATCAAATGGACAAATGGTATGGTCAGTTAACTTCGCTGCTCTGTTCAAGTTGTTCTAAGTTTAAACAGTCGAGAAAAGATAAACCAAATAAGCAGTGGATTGTAAAGTTTCTTTGTTCACTTCTCTGTGAATTGTCTATTTCTCTGTACAGTGAGACTTCTTCTCTTTAGGGTCTTATGGTAGCGTTGGCCTATTATCTGGGTTCTACCGGTCAAGGATGCCTAGAACCTCTAACCATCACATATTCTTTGTTCAGAGTATAAAACGTTTATTTATACATATAATACAGTGAAGGTACATATGGCTAGGACAGATACAGAATTCGAACTGACAAAAATAATTCAAATTGGTACCCACCTTTAGATACACATCTGGCTACTTGACAGAACTGATAAAGAGAATTTCTAAGAAGTGGGGTTGTTGATGTTGACAATTTGCAATGTTTGCATTTTAGATAATGGGTTTATTCCGGGTTAAAGTGACCATGGGAAGAATTTGAACAGAAGAGTTTATAAAGCCAACAATAACTATTTGTGGTTAAACATTTAGCAAACTATGTGTTTAACCAATGGTTAAATGAACATCTCAACTGTCCTGTGTGCCGAAAGGAAATAAACTTCGACGGTTGTTTGCCTGGCCCCGTATTTTTATGACCACTACCTATAATGAGGAGCAGAAGCGAGAAAGGGGAGCACTGGAAGAAACTAGAGAGGGTCATTAGGGAGAGAGCTCTAGGAAGCAAGGCGTCCCCAAGGCAACCTAACCATGGCAATCGTCGATGGTTAAGACGACGAACTAACAGGTATCATCAACGTCGTACCATCGACACACAGACGCCCACTGTCCACAATTATTACAGACCTTTCTATTTTTCGTACCATCTCAATTGAGACAACTAGATGTAAGGCGTTACTCGGTGCCTAGACGAAGTTCCAATCCTTAAAAGCAGCAGGGATAAATATCTGACATTCCCTGAAGTATTTTGATAGTTTTTTTTACTTGTGAGCTCATTTTACATATGACCAGCTGGGATATTTAAATTCTATATATTTGACATTTCCATATTGATCTTTAAGCCTACCATCATTCTTTAATTGGGCTTAACTAGACAAAGAGTTCAGAGATAGTGAGTCTCGGAAGAATGAATGCAGTATATGCATGTTAGAGATGTCAGATAATGATCAAAAACGACTTCCATGCAAGCACGTTTTCCACACGGTTTCCACCCTCGCCATTCAACGGTTAGATACGAAATTAACATGGGATTCCGACAGCAACCCTTTGACGTCACGACAGCCCTGTTTCAAGCTGGCAAGATTCCCAGGTGTTACAGTATGATTAATTGAAATGTGCTCGGGGTAACAGAAAAGTAGCAATAATAGGAAAATTAACATAGGATTTCTGCAACATCCATTGGAAAATTAACGTTCGATTTCTGTGACAGCCATAGATAAATTAATATGAGATTTTTAACGCAGCCCTATTTCAAGCTGGCAGACTTCCCATGACACTCTCAGGTGTTCTATAGCAAGCACTATTGTTTTTCTATTTGCCCGTATACTTGTCTATACGGTTATTGCGGAATATGTCCAGGTTTTTTAATATTTCCCCATGGCAACCGTCGTTGTTTTTCTATTTTCCCAAATACTTGTCTAGACGGCTTTTTTGGAATATGTCAAGGCGTTCCCTCTAAAATATTAACCCGTGTATGTTCTGGGAACAGTATAAATACACAGGGGGGAAAGCGAAACCACATCAGTACTCACTAGGACCCGAAAAGTGCTACAGCTATCTCTAAAAAAGGAAAATGAATAATATACGATATCAAGAGGGGAGTCCATTTCTCTATTAGAACATTCCCCTTCTCTAGGTTTTTGCTAATCAAAGCGAGCGAGTAAACCTCCCTTCAGGGACGTCAACCTCAACTTCAGGCAAGTTAAGTATTTGAATTAGTTTTAGTTCACACCTATAGAAAGGAGTAACTCAGTGTTTACCATTTTTGGAAAAGCATCCACAGAGACCGATTATATTGGATTGTGAAGAATTCTCTTAAAAAAATGGATAGACCTAAGAAACTGTCTTCAAAGAATCAAAATGTTCCGGCAATGGGAGAAGTTCTACAGGTTCAATGGAGCAAGGCGGGCGGAGATCCTCATAGTCTGATAGGGCTTTATCAATACCTCGAAGATGGTTCCACTATTTCTTTTCAAAGATCTCTCTCCCTCGCAAGCCATTTTATTTATCTCATTTTCGGGCCAGCGGGGAAGAACATGCCATCCTTTTTGAAGGATGGTGATCAGTTGTTACGAATTGGTAGCCTATCAATGGACAGCTTGGATAACCGTTATGGTTATTTTATGAAGAATAAAATCAAAGAAGAATTGGAGAAAAAGGATTTAGTGACTTTATTAATCTGTCGGAGGCTTTTCAAAGGTGTGGTCAAGTATTTACCATGGTTGATGTCCCGAAATACCATGAACAATAAATGATCTTGAGAAGACGAGAAGAAATATTGTTTTTAATATTTAAAATTTTTCATTTTAATATAACCAATGTAATTCAATATAAACTGATTTCATGCAATAAAAAAAATTGAATATTGTTTCTGAGTTCAACCAGACAACATCTGTCTAAAATTGGATATTATTAACCAGGATATTACAAACCATTTAAACCAGTCATTCAGCACTCGTCGCGTGAACATCACGTGTGCCCAGCGCGTGTTAAATTAATTTTCATGAAGCTGTGTGACTGCAGTGTTTTGACCTTGGAACGAATTTGGCTAATAAATTTTAGACGTGATCCAGATCATATCAATGAAAACTGGGCTAGTCTTGAATCCAGTTTTAAACTTTGTCTCTCGATGCATGACAAAGGGTCACAAAGTTTGACAAAAAATAGTCCGCTTACCCCAAAAAAACGTCTAGGGCTAGCCCTGGTGTTGGGTAAAATTATTATTTAGAATTTTAAAATATTTTCTTTCCTTAGCGATAATACTTTCGATACGACGGCAGAAATTGAAGCCATTGAAAGAAATGAAATTTGCGAAACAAGGGTTATAGCTAATGATGGAACGGCATGACCAGTCCGCAAGACCAGCCACAAGAAGAGACACAAACGTGAACGGGACTGTCATGAAATACAATTGAAATACAGCACTAGAGAATCATTTTAAAAAGGGTTAGTCAATAAGGAAGGCAACTGAAGACAATGGTATTCCTAAAGTATACTGGCTGATCAGATAAAAAAAAAATTACCGGTGAGGGGAAAGGCTGGGAGGAGGGGAGGATAAAGCCAAAACGAGGACCTCCTCTAATTCCCAGTGAAGCAATTTAGGCACTTAATGTAACCTGGGCAAAGGACATAAAGAAAGCCGGGTTTCCAGTAACTAAGGAGCAATTGAGAAGCATTTTGACACAAATAGCGAATATACACGGCGTGGCTGATAAATTTTCTAGTGATGGCATACCAGGGGAAAGATTCATGAGCAATTTTTTAAAACGACAAACTCACTAGATAGTACATGCTGCGGAACCGACACATGGTGTTAGGGCGACCTTGAAAAAAGATAGAATTCTAAATTACTTAACTTCTCGAAAAGAGCAACTTCAAACAGACGAAGGACTGACTGACAACCCTGTACTAGTGTATCTTAGCTGAATAAAAGTATATATAAAAGTATATAGCCAACCTCTCTTGAATCTAAATTTAGTCCCTCGAATATTCCCAGCTGTTACGCCTCATTAGTCCAGTCATAGCCTAAGGCACGCTACCAAAGTTTATTACCTTAGGGCCATAGTTTATCTCCCTTATAAAGGGAGAATAAAGGTATCAACAACAACCTCACCTTAATAACATAAAACCACTTTACCACATTTTTAAGCACTTTTAAATAACTTACTTAATGTTGATAACTTTGTGAGGTTAAAAAAATGAAACACCTTTGGTTTCAAGGGTTCAATATGCAATTGGCCCCATAAGCTGCTACTGAATTATGAAAGAGCATAAAAAAGGCATCAAATGACATTTTCACTTTCATCCCAGCTAAATTATGTAGCCAACTACAAATTTACTAAAATATCTACAAATCTACCATTTTGTCCCTCTTTGTTCTGGCATGTCTCCTTCTAAAAGCGCTAAATTTTAGACCTTTACCTACTCAATTCATCATTTTTGGCCAAAGAGATGTGCCAAATTTAGTTGTTAAACATTTACCAAGCAATTATAATCTTATAAAACCTATATATGGGATCATAAGAGAGAGAAGGCATGTTTTAAAGTGAAAGTATTATTGCATTTAGATATAGTAGTTTTTAGAAAAGGCAGTGAGTAGTATGTTCACCTTATTTTGACCTAAGTTAAGGAATCTTGTAGGATATATAGCCTTTATTTAGTTCACCCACATATGTGAACGATAATTAAACAAAAATATTCGATGTATAAGAAATAGATATAAAAGCATTCATAGCAAAGTATCTCTTTCTTCTCTTCTACAACTACAATTTTACAATATAATGTTTTGCCGTTCTTTTTTTTAATTCCCGCTTTATCTGACCAACAAGATTCACAAACACAGATTTCAATTGTGGGTCGTTTTGATCAACAATGTTGATCAACAAGACTTTTGTTGTTCGCTGGAACAAGACTTTTGATAAACAGCGTCTCGCCAGAACGGCTTTTCCTTGTTAAGTTTCTGTTCTTTGGTTTGCTAACCTGGTTACTGAAATGCCGTCCCGATCTGGTGCCTGGTTTGGTCTTAGGAAGGCCCTTAAGTCCTTAATATTGGACGTTGCTCACTGTACGACCCCTGTCATGCTCACTAACTACATAAATAGTATAAAAATCAAATATAAAATGCGAGCAGATTTTCTGCATCATGAAAACCTTAAATCTTCAGTAAAAGGGTTACTTGATGACCTCATATTGGCTAAGATCTCTACCCAAGTAGATGAGGCAGTGATTAAAATGACAGAGGAACAGGTATTCATGCAAAATTATATCACTATCTTATGAGATAAGCAACAACGAACGTATATTTTCTATTTAATCTTCTTTGGCTAGTTTAGAGTCACCCATGAAAGACCTTGAAAGCTATTTCAGGCCTATCCAGTCCAACCTGGCAAGATTAAATGACCGTGTTGAACAGTAGGGTTTAAGTAACCAAATCACAGTCTTCGGGGTGAAAGGACATGCCTTCATCGAAAACACTGAAAGTCGATTCATGTCACTATGTGCTGGGAAATTTCCTGACATACCAATTACTCAGTCTGATGTTGTATCATCCATAAGCATTGGCAAACTATCTGCGAAAGCTAGACCCATAGTTGTAGAATTTTGCAACTTACGAGTTAAAAACATCAGCTATTATAAAAGACACTTTGAAAGAAATTGGCGAAGTTTTGGAAGCAGATTACCTCAAATCCCCATCGAAAGAGGATTTTTTCAAGATCAGTGAAGAATACTGGCCTATATGGAATTTCTCAAATTGTCTAGGATCAATTGATGGAAAACATATAAATCCAGGCATCATTCAAAAGTGGTTCTGAGTTTTACAACTATAAAATTTGTTTTTCGGTGGTCCTCTTTGCTGTGTGTGATGCAAATTACCGTTTCACATATGTTGATATAGGGAGCTTTGGAAGTGAAGGTGACGCTGGAATATTTGCATTTTCATGATTTGGGTGAGCCCTGAATGAAAATAGATTGGACATACCTACACCACAACCTTTTCCCAATATGAGCCCACAATCATTCAAGTTTCCTTATATGTTTGTGGGCGATGAAGTCTTTCCTCTAAAACCAAATATGGCACGTCCCTTTGGAGGTAAGGACCTCTCAGCTTTGGAACGAACATTTAATTATCGTCTGTCCCGAGCAAGGAGAATAATAAAGAATAATTTTGGAATTCTAAGCTTCAAATGGAGAGTTTTTAGATCCCCTATACTCTTAAAGCCAAGCACCATAACTAACCTGATTAAAGCTGCGTTTTACTTCCATAATTACAAGCTCACAGATGACATCACAAATGGTGTTAGATCGTATGTCACAGTAACAGGTTTGGACTCCAATGACCTCGAAAATGTATATTGGAGGGTTGATCAACAGTTGGCAAATATGAGGGAAATTACCAACCGAATCAACTCCAACAGGGCTGGTGAGCTCTCTATCAAGCAGTGAGAATACCTGGCCAAATATTTCTCTTCTGACAAAGGTCGTGTGCTCTGGCAAGAATAGCATATAAATAGAGGGCGTATTGACACTTCTTTACCTCTCAGTGATTTTACTTGTTATGTGGTAATAAATACTATAAAATTTTACGCATTTCGTATGAATACTAGCCCTATAACATAAATCATAACAGTAAAAAAATATTGGCAATAATCACTGAGTCTGCAAGCTGTTAAGTTTACTGCCACCTAGCTAACAGTAAATAAAGTTAGATTTTTTTTATCACCATTTTGGTCTATTATGATCTGTGGTCGGCTAGAAATATGTACGTATATCAGCAATGGTCCTTGCCTCTGTTGGTGATTCCCAGACAATCACCAACAGAAAAGAATTGTGGAATGCTATATTGCAGGTACCTGAAGCCTCAAGCCGAGCAATTGTTTCTCATTATACAGTTATTTGAATAAATTATAATAGTATTGAATCTTGTACATATTTTTTTCTACTCATTTTTATCTAGTGGCTAAGGGACTTATTTAAAACTTATTACTTTCTTATTCTGGGGGGGGGGGGAGGAGACTTTAAATTTCATGTGGGAGGGACAGGGTCAAAATATTCTTTCACATGTTCTCACAAAAGAGTATACTCTATGATTTTTCTTCATTATGCCTGCCATCCAAGAGGCACTGCTGCTAGTCACATATATAACACTTTAACATCAGACACAAATTTATTATTTTAGTTTTTTTATTGAAATGGTGATAAAATGATACTAAAGTATAAAAAGGTCACTCCATCAGAAGATGTTCCATTTCAAATTCATAGAATAAATCATTAATTTTTTTCCATCACTACTTGCTGTCTTACACTGAGACCATTTAGCTTTGTAGATATAAATTCACCCACTAAACTTGCTCGTCTTGGGTTGCATTAGCATTGCTGCATGACAATGTCCCATAATTGTCCATAAATACTGTCCCACAAATCCCATGTGTTTGAACAGCACCCACACCTATTTTCCCTCTTTTCTAGCATCTCCACTTCTAGATTTGGTGGCCTTCCTCTTTTCCACAAACTCTCTTTAGAAATACCCATAGCTTGAGGCAATCATCAGCTGTAAAGACGACTATTGCTATACTTAAAAGATTTTATGATTAATAACATACATAATATAAATAGTTTTTAAAAAACTGCTCTAAACAAATAGTCTTGTATGGAAGATATATTATTTTTTAGGTATTTCTAATAGGAGAACTACAAGCAGGTTTGGAATAAAATTTTGGCTGTTATTTACTAAAATTGAGATTTTAAGAGTAGATAATTCAGCATATTTTTCATTGTTTATTCAAAACATCGATGTAGTTTGCCATGGAACATACTGTTAACAAATTTCCTAAGGTCTTAATTGACATAAACTTTGAAACCAAATAGTGGATGGCATGGGCTGACTGTGGTGATGTTACAAAAAGAGAAAAAATTTATGGTCCTTTCAATATTGTCTTTGAATGCAACTTTCATCATTTTCATATAAAAAATACTCATTTTGGTTCAAAAACTATTGTTAATTTTAAAACTAGATGTAGTTTGCCATGGAACATACTGTTAACACAGTTCCCAAGGTCTTAATTGACATAAACTTTGAAATCAAATAGTGGATGGTATGGGCTGACAGTGTTGATGTTACAAAAAGAGAAAAAAATTATGGTCCTTTCAATATTGTCTTTGAATGCAACTTTCATCATTTTCATATCACAAATACTCATTTTGGTTCAAAAACTATTTATTCAAAAACTAGATGTAGTTTTATTTGGTGGAGAGGAAAGATTGGCTCTTACGCTTATATATTTAGCCACTGGAGATAGCAAACGTTCGCTATCTTTTCAGTATTTAATTGGTAGGTCCACTGCTACTAAAATGATAGCTGATACTATTCAGGCTATATGGGAAACCTTGCAACCCATGGTGCAAACCTTGCAACCCAGCTAATACATTCGTCCTCTCCTCCCCACCTAAAAAATGCATGCATACTTCCCAATAACAAATACCATACGTAAACAAGTTTCACCTTACGTGAAAGTTTCACCTCACCATAAGTTTCACCTTACGTTTACGAATTGCTGCTTAACTTGGAAAGATATAATTCCTTGTTTCTCAAGATTATCTGACCGATTTGTTGTCACAATCGAATCGTAATATTACCTACACAACTGTATAGCATCGTCAATGAGCTAAATTTGGAAAGAAATTCATTTTATTTGTTTTTTTTGACGAATTTGCTAAAAAAAACATTTGAGGGGAGGGGGTTCAAATATTTTAACACAACTTCTTCCTACATTCAATAAAAAACTCACGAGAAAAATTTCAACCTGATATACGGTTGTTTATCGATTAATAAAAAAACGAACTTTCCGAAAGAGATTTTCAAAAGAAAAGTAAATAGCCATAAAAAACTAAACTCAACACGACGGGGAAGGACTAATAAAGAATAAATAAACCCTAAAACAAACAGAATTAAAATAAACAATTAGATAAGATTTATTCATCGTGAAATACACATACAATATTACATTTTACTATTCCCCCAAAGGTTCATTGGCCTGTAAAGAAGGGGCCAGACAAACGAGTCACTTACTCAGAGAATAAAACAACATAAAATAATTACTTACTCGCAGAGAGAGAGATTCCCCTCTGAATTTTATACAACTATTCCATTCATTTAAAGTGGCTGTTTGAAGTTTTTATAATAAGAATACATTGGAGCCTTATATATGCTCATTTACTATAGGCAACGCTTGAATCTTGCCTCTGATATATGCCAAGATCAACAGTTTCCCCAGGATTGAATGAAAATACTCTTAAGTATGGCAATTTTTTCTATATCTTACATGTTTTTGTCTTCTATGGGTTACTGAGAAGCATCCTGCTGTCCTTGTTTGTCAGTCATAAGGATTTGGGTCTCAGACTCCTCATGCCAAACAATACCCCTCGATATTTAAGGAGTATAAAATAATAGTTTTATCTTTATGCTCACCTTCAGCAGATAGTCTAAGAGTATGTTATGTGCGAAATGGGGGGTAAAACGTTGAGTTGACGACTAATAGTAGTTTGCAATGTCGAATCTATCGAAATGAAGTAATGTAAAAAAAAAAATTATGAATAAGCCTCGACTTTTTACATTGAGTAGCAGGATATGAGGTAATGACTGTACAAGGCACTCCTTTATATTCTAAGATGGATTGCAGGGATTACACCTAAATTAAAATTTGAACTATATTTTAACGAGAAGGCTATGTGGACAGCAAAAATAATAAAGCAAAAAACCTTTAGAATCAAACCCCTTCGTCTATAAACGTATTTTCACGATATATTTGGTTTCAAAACAGGTGAAAAGACATAATCATTTTTTTTTTCTATTGAAAGCAAGCAAAATCCAACTTTGAAAAAAAATCTTAAATAGACTAATTTGAAAAATGCTACTACAAAAATATACATATTGGAGAGAACAAAACCCAGGGACTATCTAAACCCACCACTCTAATGATTCATAGATAAAATACCTTTTACAATTTCTAAAATATAAAACTTAGTGGGTCTAAAATCCGAACCGTTCAAAGTGGAAAATTTGATCAAAGTGAAAAACCCCCATTGCACTTCCTGGCGTAATGGCCACAAAACGGAGATCAGCACCGCCGGTTTGGACCTTGGGTCTAGTGCCGTCATACTTCCTCCCCCCATACTTGACGCCCTATTATTGTATTAAATAAAAAAAAGGTTTTTTTTTACTGAAAGTAAGGACCGACATGGAAACCAAACAAGCAGAAATCATTGCTTATATTAAGGGGACTGACCCCTCCTCATAACTTTGATGTTTATGATAAATTTTTTAGTTCTTTAAAAAAGATTCTTATTTTTATAATTGCACGACTTTTGTGTTTCAGGAGTCGTTCTGAAAGAATTGAGACAAAAATCAAGCATTAGCGTAAAAAATGAGGTGTAGGGGAGGGAGCAATCTCCTTCATATACGTAGTAATCTCTGTTCGTTTTAAATTTTAATGTTGGTCCTTACTTTCAGCTGAAAAAACTTATTTTTTTAAATTTCTGATCTCTTTTAAATAATGTCAATCAATCTGGCCCCACCTCCACAGAGAAATCCCCCTCGACATTGAAAGATCCTCTAGAAAATTCAATCTCGTTGAAGACTTACCCCTGACAGTTACCCTTAACATCTTGATGCATAAAATTGAGACGAAAAAGAGAACGCAAGACCTATAAAAAGAATTTTGTTTAGGAATTCTGGCAAATTCCCCCAGTGTATAATTTCTCCTGACAAGTTCAACCCCTGGAAACTTCCCTATCGATGGAAAATTCTCCCGTGGAAAAATCCCCAGCAGAAATCTTACCCCCACCCTATACGAAAATGTATACGCACTTCCCAATCACAAATGCGTAAACAATGGGGAAACTTTATAACTTAAAGACCTTTTCTCTGAGGCTGGGTTTGGGGGGAGGGGGATCATTTTACATCCAAAGACATAAATATTGGGTCTTTAAATTATTATGAACAAAATGGCTACCTAAAAATTTTAATCGGGCGACTTTGGGGAAAGAGGTGGGGAGGGGGCCTAGTTGCCCTTCAATCTCTTGGGTGAAATCAAGAAGCCACTATGACAATTAATTTCTGTTAGAATGAACCCTGTCAAGAAATTCCAGGACCCTGGGTCGATATCTTCACCCTGGGGAAAAACAAACGAATAAAGACACATCCGTGATCTATCTTCTGTCCAAAAATACAAAATACCACAGTTTTGCAGATAGAAGCTTGAAACCTCTACAGTAGGTTTCTCTGTTACGCTGAATCTGATTGCATGATTTTCATTAAGATTCTATGAGTTTTAGGGGCTTTTAGTGTTTATGACTTTTAGTGTTTCCACCTCTTTTCGAAAATCAGGCACATTTTCTCAGGCTCGTACCCTTTAATGAGTTACACTAGACTTAATGAAATTTATTTATTTCAAATCACCCTGATAAGCCAATTCTTTTAATGTATTTATTTGTATCAAAATTACGTTTTTTAGAGTTTAGGTTAGTATTGAGTCTTGTCGGTCTTTACTTACAGTTCTTTGCCAAGAACTGTTTGATTTTTTATTTCTCCATAGTTACTAAATACTCTGGGAAGCAGTGAAGAAATTTGACATGGGACTGGGGGGGCAACTTCCCTCACAGACATGCGGTTTGAAACTCCCAGGCCCGAGTTTCCCCTCCCCCCCCCATCCGAAATTAATTTCTTCCAAAATCTTGTCAAAACTAAGATATACCAGCATAATTGAAGCATGAACAGAAGCAGATAAATTTTGTTAGTACATATTTACCTTTATAGTATTACAAAGTACCTTTATAGTACTAAAAATTACCTTTGTGGTACCAAATGGCTTATTTTTTAGTTTTACTATCATTTTTACTTGATTTAAAAAATTGGTTCCTAATCCCCCCCCCCCGAATTTTGATGAATTTACGCCACTCCTGGGAAGTTTGGAACATTTGCAACGAATAACTCAGGTTTCACAGACTCAAAAAATGTATAATTATAACCAATAATTTTTCTTCTTGATCAAGATGAATTCTGCCACAGTCACATTTTCCAGGTCATCCACCCACAGACACATTTTCCGGGTCATATTAGCCCAAAATCGATGGTATTTCAGAATAAGCTATGCTTGGGGTAAAATAAACCAAAAAATATGCTATGCATTCCAAGAAATGCAGCAGGAGTGTATTAAAGTATTAAGAACTGTGCGTGTGAGTTCAACAGCATTGAGTTTACGTGGAATCAACCTCTTCAGACTCAAATGTTTTTGTCAACATATCTTCAAATGTGTTTGCAGAAAAAATTATCGAACGGCAATCAAACGGCTCTATCCTCGTTGAGACGTAGTCGCAGATTTGACATATGCGTTCTTGTCTAATTGAGCATTATCTAGTAAAATTCTTCGTGTCCATCTCCTCTTATATTTTATTCATAATTATAATTAAAAATTCATGACCATTATTCTGCTCCCCAATTTCAGAATACGGAGAAGGTCTTCAAAGAAAACTGATCATAGCTAATCTTACTCGTGATTAAATGCAAAAACAAGTTGCTTCAACTGAAATAAAGAACATAGATTAAAACTCAAAATAAAAAAATATATTTTCCACGTACGAGGGGCTTTCCCTTCTTCAACTCTTTAAGCTAAAGTTAGAAATTGTGTTCTACTTTTTTAAGAAATACATAAAAAAAAGGGAGAAGGAGCGCGCAAATCTGTGTTGGACTCATGCGGCTAGTTGCTAGTAGTGGGGGTCAATCTATTTAATGGGGCCCAAAGTATATTAGCATGGGATTTTAAAGGTGCTTTGTTACCTCACAACATCCCTGGCAAGACTCCCACCCTGGCACGATTCTGACGACAAGCCCTGGCAAAATTCCAAGCGCATGCTCTGTTTCTGTGACTAGATTAACCACTTCTCGAATTTTACTAAATTACTTAAGATTTTCGGCTCTCAAATCCATCCATTTTAACACTCATTACCATATACAAATAAAAAAATTTTGCTAGTAACAAACCGTTTTTATAGATTGTTCTCTTCAATATATTTCGTTAACGCATTTAATCTGTCTTGTAGTTTCTGCATATGCATTATATTCACTTTAGCCGCAAAGCATAATTGTTCTTCAAACTTGAACTTGCTTAATGATATAACAAATCCTGCATACATCTTGTCCCATTGTAGGGTTACTCGGCAACCTTGTAATTTCCACTGTTACTTCAGGCACTCTAGATTCAATCAAACACTTTCAACGTCCAAAAATGTATGAGCATCCATTTTGATGTTGACACGCTGAACTTTTTAAATACTAAAAGAATAATGGGATACCCGGGCATCTTCCGGTAATAGCCGTCTATACTCCTATATGGGGGCTTCTATTTTTAGAGGGATATTAGAAAAACAATGGCGGTTGCTAGGGGAATATTGGAACACCTGGAATCCCGAGAAGCCTGCAAGCTGGAAACAGGGCTCTCATGGGAATCTTGCCAGGGATATCGTGATGTCACGGGGCACCTTTAAAATCCCATGCTATGGGATCAGTTTTGTTTTGCTAATTGACCTGTCGAGAATTTTTCACTTCTTCACTGTGAGTATCAAGACCATAGTACGGCCTAAAAGTTGCTTCTTCTTTAGTGTAACTGAAAACATTAAAAACATGCATCAGCAAGTCTGGAAATTGTGTTTCGAAGTATTTACACAATTCCTCCGGTGATTCCCCAATAACTCGGCTTTCAACCTCCAACTCATAAAAGTGATGAGTCCAGTTTCTTAGTAAACGTAATAGGTCTTCTATCTTTGCAGTGTCATATTTTCTATGTGTATCATTTTTATCCAATAATGTAGCTCCCTATCGAGATTTGACAGCCAGTTTCCAGCCAGGGCACCAGGTTTTCAGATTTCCAGTATTTCGCCAACAGGATACAGTCGCTTGCTCCTCTGTTGCAGATCAAGTTGCAATCAAAACGATGTAGTCAGAAAGAACACCAAGGTTTTTTTTAATGTCCGAAACATAGGGTGTCTTAAGATTTCTTTGGCATTTGGTTGTTCTTCCCCAGTTAAAATGGATCTAAGAAGGCACAGGGCCGTGCCATCAAACTTATTTTGTGACAAAACATCTACAACAAATTGACGGTTATTTCTTGTTATTGTCTGGTCAAGGAGAGAGGAATCTCCTGTAAGAGCATAGAAAATGACACGACCCATGTCAAACACGTCCAAAGTCTCAGCTGCAAGCTGGCTCATCATCCTTTCTGGCTTATCATTTGTGGATTTGCTGAGACCAAAGTCTGACTGCATGGTCTTTAACGGTCCCCGATAGTTGTTATATGAAAGTAGTATATTTCCTGGTCAAATATATCCATGGGCTAGGTCTAGGCCATGGATGTAACCCATTCCATTGTTTGCCTCCCACAAACATGTCTTGATGCATAATAGGGGTGCACAAAAGATCGTTTGGGCCCTTTTCTGATGTTCAATATATGATTTTAGGCTAATTTTGTATAGTTCAAAAGCAAAATAGCGAAAGCTGCCATCCCAGGCAGTATGCAGTAACCTCAAAACGTATTTTATAATAAATAATGTAGAGTAACCCTTTTCACCTCAAATTTATTTTATCCAAACAACACAAAACTGATTAATTAATACAAATTAATTCTTAGATTACTGTGTCACTGTTCACCGTAGATTTATTCAGTCTTCTTTGGTCACCTGTTACCAACTGATTGGAATTCTAGCTTCTCATGCAAAAGCACTAGCTTCTCTCTGTATGCAAAAACACTAATTTAATGCTTAAGCCAATGGGGGTCAAACTAAAACAGAAGATGCATATAAGGATGAGGATGAAAAGAGAATTTTACAGTCTTAAACACAGAAAAAAAAAGAGAAACAAGGATAAATTCCAAAAATTGATATCCTTGGAACAAAAAACAAGGCATATATTTGGCCATAAACATGACCTCACAGAAACCCATTGATGGTATGTGCACAGAATGACCCAAAGATGGCAGTATAAGAATTACGTACAAAATTACATTTTGTTAAAAGTAAAATATTGAGAGTTGAGGGCAACTCTTCTCAAAATAGGGAGTATTGTGGTGACGCTTTCTAATTATGTCAATTTAGAAATTAGTAAAATATTAAGACGCTAATACAAAAGTTTAGAAATACCACTTTTTATTAAGATAAGGAACATATCCTGGCAGGTGGATGCTAAATAAGAAACTGAGAAATTACCACTTCCTAGCTATGTGCGTCAGTGGGTCCCAATAAGATGTGGTTGATAAAATGTATAAGATATATTTTATGGGGAAGGTGTGTCAGATACTAATCTTATGCCGGACTGACCTCTGGTCCGTTGATATTAGAAATACCTTGGAATATTGTCGGCTTATTGTAGGTGTCTAAGTATCTTATTGCATTATATCTTATTGTAAATTTCTGATACTTGTTGTCTCCCTGGAACCACAAGTCCCAGCGGAATATATATATATATATATATATATATATATATATATATATATATATATATATATATATATATATATATATATATATATATATATATATATATATATATATATATATATATATATATATATATATATATATATATATATATATATATATATATATATATATATATATATATATATATATATATATATATTATCAAACCCTGTACTAGTGTATGTTAGCTGAATAAAAGTATATAGCCAACCTCTCTTCAATCTAAATTTAGTCCCTCGAATATTCCCAGCTGTTACGCCTCATTAGTCCAGTCATAGCCTAAGCCACGCTACCAAAATTTAATCACCTTAGGGCCATATTATATCTCCCTTATAAAGGGAGAATAAAGGTATCAACAACAACCTCACCTTAATAACATAAAACCACTTTACCACATTTTTAAGCACTTTTAAATAACTTACTTAATGTTGATAACTTCTTTGTGAGGTTAAAAAAATGAAACACCTTTGGTTTCCAGGGTTCAATATGCAATTGGCCCCATAAGCTGCTACTGAATTATGAAAGAGCAAAAAAAGGCATCAAATGACATTTTCACTTTCATCCCAGCTAAATTATGTAGCCAACTACAAATTTACTAAAATATCTACAAATCTACCATTTTGTCCCTCTTTGTTCTGGCATGTCTCCTTCTAAAAGCGCTAAATTTTAGACCTTTACCTACTTAAATCATCATTTTTGGCCAAGGAGATGTGCCAAATTTAGTTGTTAAACATTTACCAAGCAATTATAATCTTATAAAACCTATATATGGGATCATAAGAGAGAGGAGGCATGTTTTAAAGTGAAATTATTATTGCATTTAGATATAGTAGTTTTTAGAAAATGCAGTGAGTAGTATGTTCACCTTATTTTGACCTAAGTTCAGGAATCTTGTAGTATATATAGCCTTTATTTAGTTCACCCATATATGTGAACGATAATTAAACAAAGACATTCGATTTATAAGAAATAGATAGGAAAGGATTCATAGCAAAGTATCTCTTTTTTCTCTTCTACAACTGTATGGACAATATAATGTTTTGCCGTGATTTTTTTTTTAATTCCCGCTTTATCTGATCAACAAGATTCACAAACAAAGATTTCAATCGTGGGTCGTTTTGATAAACAATGTTGATCAACAAGACCTTTGTTGGTCGCTGGAACACGACTTTTGATAAACAGCGTCTCGCCAGAACGGCTTGTTCTTGTTCAGTTTCTATTCTTTGGTTTGCTAACCTGATTACTCAATTGCCGTCCTGATCTGGTCGCTATATCGGTCTTAGGAAGGCCCCAAAGTCCCTAATCCTCGACGTTGCTCACTTTACGACCCCTGTCATGCTCACTAACTACATATATAGTATAAAAACCAAATATAGAATGCTAGCAGATTTTCTGCAGCATGAAAACCTTAAATCTTCAGTAAAAGGGTTACTTGATGACCTCATATTGGCTAAGATCTCTACCCAAGTAGATGAGGCAGTGATTAAAATGACAGAGGAACCGGTATTCATGCAAAATTATGTCACTATCTCTTGAGATAAGCAACAGCAAACGCATGTTTTCTATTGAATCTTCTTTGGCTACTTTAGAGTCATCCATGAAAGACCTTGAAAGCTATTTCAGGCCTATCCAGTCCAACCTAGCAAGATTAAATGACCGTTTTGAACAGCAGGCTTTAAGCAACCAAATTACAGTCTTTGGGGTGAAAGGACATGCCTTCATCGAAAACACAGAAAGTTGATTCATGTCACTATGTGCTGGGAAATTTCCTGACATACCAATTACTCAGTCTGATGTTGTATCATCCATAAGCATTGGCAAACTATCTGCGAAAGCCAGACCCATAGTTGTAGAATTATGCAACTTAAGAGTTAAAAACATCAGCTATTATAAAAGACACTTTGAAAGAAATTGGCGAAGATTTGGAAGCAGATTACCTCAAATCCCCATTGAAAGAGGATTTTTTCAAGATCATTGAAGAATACTGGCCAATATGGAATTTCTCAAATTGTTTAGGATCAATTGATAGAAAACATATAGAAATCCATGTATCGTTCAAAAGTGGTTCTGAGTTTTGCAACTATAAAATTAATTTTTCAGTGGTTCTCTTTGCTGTGTGTGATGCAAATTACAGTTTCACACATATTGATATAGAGAGCTATGGAAATGAAGGTGACGCTGGAATATTTGCATTGTCGTCATTTGAGGGAGCCTTGAATGAAAATAGATTGAACATATCTATACCCCAACCTTTTCCAAATATGAGCCCACAATCATTCAAGTTTCCTTATATGTTTGTGGGCAATGAAGTCTTTCCTCTAAAACCAAATATGGCACGTCCCTTTGGAGGTAAGGACCTCTCAGCTGTGGAAGAACATTTAATTATCGTCTGTCCCGAGCAAGGAGAATAATAGAAAATAATTTTGGAATTCTAAGTTCCAAATGGTGAGATTATAGATCCCCTATACTTTTAAAGCCAAGCACCGTCACTATCCTGATTAAAGCTGCATGTTACTTGCATAATTATCTCCTCACAGATGACATCACAAATGGTGTCTTGATGCAACCAGCGTCATTACCCTGCGTCTTGATGCAACCCGTTGTAAAATACTTGATAACTTCAATTCAAAATCAACGAACCTGGTTTGAATTGAATTTTGAATTGAAGTTATCAAGTATTTTACAATAGGTTGAATCAAGACGCTGGGTAACTGTAGGACAGAAAAAAGTCAAGACAGATAGTTCACGTAATTGAGAGGCAAATGTTTAAATGGCTGGGCCACGGGTAAATGGCAGGAGTATGAAGGACTCTCTTATTGGACACATACTTGTCAGGTTAGTTCTGGAAAGGCATGCCTGCCTAGAGTCATAGGCATGCTGATCAGGAATTCAAAAAGAGACAAACAGGGCACACCCGCCTATGGTCTTAAGAAGAATTTAAAATTCACATAGGACCATAAATTTGCTTGAAATAACAGGCACACAACCTCTTCCAAATATGAGCCCACAATCATTTAAGTTTCCTTATATGTTTGTGGGCGATGAAGTATGTCCTCTAAAACCAAATCAGGCACGTCCCTTTTGAGGTAGGACCTCTCAGCTTTAGAACGAACATTTAATTGTCGTCTGTCCCGAGCAAGGAGAATAATAAAAAATGATTTTGGAATTCTAAGTTCCAAATGGAGACCTATACTTTTAAAGCCAAGCACCGTCACTATCCTGATTAAAGCTGCATTTTACTTGCATAATTACCTCCTCACAGATGACCTCACAAATGGTGTCAGATCGTTTGTCACAGTAACAGGTGTGGACTCCCATGACCTCGAAAATGTATATTGGAGGGTAGATCAACAGTTGGCAAATATGAGGGAAATTACCAACCGAATTAATTCTAAAAGGGCTGGTTAGCTGGCTATCAAGCAGCGAGAATACCTGGCAAAATATTTCTCTTCTGACAAGAGTCGTGTGCTCTGGCAAGAAGAGCATATAAATAGGAGGCGTTTTGACACCTCTTTACCTCTCAGTGATTTTACTTGTTATGTGGTAATAAATACTGTAAAATTTTACGCTTTTCTTATGAATACTAGCCCTATACCATAAATCATAACAGTAAAACATATTGGCAATAATCACAGAGTTTGCAAGTTGTTCAGTTTACTGCCACCTAGCTAACAGTAAATAAAGTCATATTTTTTGTTATCACCATTTTGGTCTATTATGATCTGAGGTCGGCTCGAAATATGTACGTATATCAGCAATGGTCCTTGCCTCTGTTGGTGATAACCAGACAATCACCAACAGAAAAGAATAGTGGAATGCTATATGGCAGGTACCTGAAGCCTCAAGCCGAGCAATTGTTTCTCATTATACAGTTATTTGAATAAATTAGAATAGTAATAAATCTTGTACATATTTTTGTCTACTCAGTCTTATCTAGTGGCTAAGGGACTTATTTAAAACTTATTACTTTCTTATCCTGGGGGGGGGGAGGGGAGGAGACAGTAAATTTCATGTGGGAGGAACAGGGTCAAAATACTCTTTCACCTGTTCTCATAAAAGAGTATACTTTATGATTTTTCTTTAGTATTCCTGTCATCCAAGAGGCACTGCTTCTAGTCACATATATAATGCTTTAACATCAAACAAAATTTATTATTCTAGTTTTTTTATTGAAATGGTGATGAAATTATTCTAAAGTATAAAAAAGTAACTCAATTGGAAGATGATCAATTTCAAATTCATAGAATAAATCATTAATTTTTTTTCCATCACTACTTGCTGTCTTACGCTAAGACCATTTAGTTTTGTATATATAAGTTCACCCACTAAACTTGCTTGTTCTTTGGTTGTATTACCATTACTGCATTACAGGCTTAGAAAGCTCTCTGTAGAAAGGGTTATCCGTCCAATCGCAAAAGATGTACTATCATTTTTTTTTTAGTGAATGTCAGTACTTGAACTTGATTCTACTGCTTTTTTTTCCTAATATCCATACCTGGGTTGTTTTCTGGAACCCTTATCTTTGGGAAGTTACCTTTGGGTACAGGAGTCTGTATTGGGGAGTCACTTCTGGGTAGAGGAGTCTGTATTGATTTATCCACATCCCCAAATGGATCACTTTCACACTCTATTTCACTCAGGCTGTTTGCCCCTTTTTTAAGTTCTTGATCAGCATGCATGCCTAAGGCTCTAGGCAGGCATACCTCCTTCCCAAAAACTAACCTGATAAGTATGTGTCCAATAAGAGAGTCAGTCATTCATACTCCTGCCATTTACCCGTGCCCCAGCCATTTAAACATTTGGCTCTCAATTAATTGGACTATCTGTCTGGGCTTTTCTTTGTTTACAATTACCAAGTCCAGTCTTGATGCAACATAGTGCAACCTCAACAGGTTCCTTCAGAGGTAAACCTAATGGCGGCACGATTTTCGTTGTTTCTGACATGTCGGAAATTTTTGGACATGTCAGAAGAAATTCCCGTGCCGAACCTGGTATACCCCAAAATACTTGATAACTTCAATTCAAAACAATAACAAGAAATAACCGTCAATTTGTTGTAGATGTTTTGTCACAAAAGAAGTTTGATGGCACGGCCCTGTGCCTTCTTAGATCCATTTTAACTGGGGAAGAACAACCAAATGCCAAAGAAATCTTAAGACACCCTATGTTTTGGACATTAAAAAAATCTTGGAGTTCTTTCAGGCTACATCGGTTTGATTGCAACTTTATCTGCAACAGAGGAGCACGCGACTGTATCCTGTTGGCGAAATACTTGAAAGCCGAAAACCTGGTGCCCTGGCTGGAAACTGGCTGTCAAATCTCGATAGGGAGCTACATTATTGGATAAAAAATGATACACATAGAAAATATGACACTGCAAAGATAAAAGACCTATTATGTTTGCTAAGAAACTGGGTTTTCCACGGGAGAATTTTCCATGGAGAGGGAAGTTTCCAGGGGTTGAACTTGTCAAGGGAAATCATAAACTGGGGGAATTTACCAAAATCCCTAAATCAAATTCTTTTTATAGGTCTTGTGTTCTCTTTTTCGTCTCAATTTTATGCGTGGAGATGTTAAGGGGTAAATGTCAGGGGTAAATTTTCAACGAAATTGAATTGTCTAGAGGATATTTCAATGTCGAGGGGGATTTCGCCGTGGAGGTGGGGCCAGATTGATTGACATTATTTAAGAGATCAGGAATTTAAAAAAATAAGTTTTTTCAACTGAAAGTAAGGAGCAACATTAAAATTTAAAACGAACAGAGATTACTACGTATATGAAGGGGATTGCTCCCTCCCCTACACCTCATTTTTTACGCTAATGCTTGAAGTTTGTCTCAATTCTTTAAGAACAACTCCTGAAGCCACAAAAGTCGTTTAATTAGAATAATAAGAATCTTTTTTTAAAGAACTAAAAACTTTAGCATAAACAGCAAAGTGTTGAGGAGGGGTCAGTCCCCTTAATATACGTAATAATTTCTGTTTGTTTGGTTTCCATTTCTTTCCTTACTGTCATTTAAAAAAAACTTTTTTTATTTAATATAATGATAGGGCGTCAAGTATGGGGGGGGAGGAAGTATGACGGCACTAGACCCAAGGTCCAAACCGGCGGTGCTGATCTCCGTTTTGTGGCCAGTCAGCCAGGAAGTGCAATGGGGGTTTTTCACTTTGATCAAATTTTCCACTTTGAACGGTTCAGATTTTAGACCCACTAAGTTTTACATTTTAGAAATTGTAAAAGGTATTTTATCTATGAATCATTAGAGTGGTGGGTTTAGATAGTCCCTGTGTTTTGTTCTCTCCAATATGTATACTTTTGTAGTAGCTTTTTTCAAATTAGTCTATTTAGGATTTTTTTTCAAAGTTGGATTTTGATTGCTTTCAATAGAAAAAAAATTGATTTTGCCTTTTCACCTGTTTTAAAACCAAATATATCATGAAAATACGTTTATAGACGAAGGGGTTAGATTCTAATGGTTTTTTGCTTTATTATTTTTTGCTGTCCATATAGCCATCTCGTTAAAATATAGTTCATATTTTAATTTAGGTGTAATCCCTGCAATCCATCTTAGAATATAATGGAGTGCCATGTACAGTCATTACCTCAAATCCTGCTACTCAATGTAAAAAGTCGAGGCTTATTCATAATTTTTTTTTTACATTACTTCATTTCGATAGATTCGACATTGCAAACTACTATTAGTCATCAACTCAGCGGTTTACAACTCATTTCGCACATAACCTACTCTTAGACTATCTGCTGAAGGTGAGCATAAAGATAAAACTATTATTTTCTACTCCTTTAATATCGAGGGGTATTGTTTGGCATGAGAAGTCTGAGACCCAAATCCTTATGACTGCCAAACAAGGACAGCAGGATGCATCTCAGTAACCCATAGAAGACAAAAACATGTAAGATATAGAAAAAATTGCCATACTTAAGGGTATTTTCATTCAATCCTGGGGAAACTGTTGATCTTGGCATATATCAGAGGAAAGATTCAAGCGTTGGCTATAGTAAATGAGCATATTTACTATATACATGTATTCTTATTATAAAAACTTCAAAGAGCCACTATATGAATGGAATAGTTATATAAAATTCAGAGGGGAATCTCTCTCTCTCCCTGCGAGTAAGTAATTATTTTATGTTGTTTTATTCTCTGAGTAAGTGACTCGTTTATCTGGACTCTTTTTTACATGCCAATGAACCTTTGGAGGACTAGTAAAATGTAATATTGTATATTTCAAATTTTGTATTTCACAATCACCAAATATTATTTAATTGTTTATTTTAATTCTGTTTGTTTTAGGGTTTATTTATTCTTTATTAGTCCTTCCCCGTCGTTTTGGGTTTATTTTAATATTGCTATTTACTTTTCTTTGGAAAATCTATCTTTCGGAAAGTTAGTTTTTTGATTAATTGATAAAACAACCGTATCTCAGATGGAAATTTTTCTCGTGAGTTTTCTATTGAATGTAGGAAGAAGTTGTGTTAAAATATTTTAACCCCCTCCCCTCAAATGTTGTTTTTTTGCAAATTCCATCAAAAAAAACAAATAAAATGAATTTCTTTCCAAATTTAGCTCATTGACGATGTTATACAGTTGTGTAGGTAATGTTACTATTCGATTGTGACAAGAAATCGGTCAGATAATCTTGAGAAACAAGGAATTATATCCTTCCATGTTAAGCATCAATTCGTAGACAAACGGTGATACTTATTGTTTACGTATGGTATTTGTTATTGGGAAGTATGCATGCATTTTTCAGGTGGGGAGGAGAGGACGAATGTATTAGCTGGGTTGCAAGGTTTCCCATATAGCCTGAATAGTATCAGCATTCATTTTAGTAGCAGTGGACCTAACACTTAAATACTGAAAAGATAGCGAATGTTTTCTATCTCCAGTGGATAAATATATAAGCGTAAGAGCCAGTCTTTCCTCTCCACCAATGCTTCTTCTCTACATCTAGTTTTTGAATAAAAGTACGTCTAGTTTTTGAATAAACAGTTTTTGAACCAAAATGAGTATTTGTTATATGAAATTGATGAAAGTTCCATTCAAAGACAGTGTTAAAAGGACGATTATTTTTTTCTCTTTTTGTAAAATCAACACAGTCAGCCCATACCATCCACTATTTGATTTCAAAGTTTATGTCAATTAAGACCTTAGGAAATGTGTTAACAGTATGTTCCATGGCAATCTACATCTATGTTTTGAAAAGACAATGATAAATATGCTGAATTATCTACTCTTAAAATCTCAATTTTAGTAAATAACAGCCAAAATTTTATTCCAAACCTGCTTGTAGTTCTCCTATTAGAAATACCTAAAAATTAATATATCTTCCATACAAGACTATTTGTTTAGAGTAGTTTTTTAAAATCTATTTATATTTTGTGATATATAAATAATCGTAAAGTTTATTTACAAAAGGGGACATCTGGGGATATTTTTTATT
>NC_142812.1:1830082-1876222 GCF_049724085.1 Artemia sp. Qi Xiang Cuo
GGGTCCCGCGTCGCGGCCGCCCCGTTTTTTCTAGAGTTTCGGTTACCATTGAGCCGGGTCGCTCCTTACTTACAATTCGTTAACTCGAACTCTTTGAACACAATCGCTTGACTCGAATAGAATTCAGAATGTCTCTTCAAAAATAAAGATCATATTTGTACATTTTCAAACATCTTACTTAACTTCTAAGTTTACCTGTTCACTTTAAGTAAGTGTTAAAAGGCTATAGCTTCTTGGAACTAAAATATAAACGCAAATGTAACTTAGGACTCCTCTTTAAAAATTGAGTCAAAAATTAAAATTAAATTTGTGATTTTTTCAAAATTCTGCTATATGTCTAGGTTTACATGTCGTCTCTAAATGAAATGTCAACTTGCTCTACCTTCATGGAACTAAAGTATAAGAATAATCGTAAGGTTCGATCAGAATTCTGAATTTATCGTATAAAGTAAAAATTAAATTTGTGCATTTTCATAAATCTCACTTTACGTTTCCAGCTTTATAAGTCAAATCCTGGGAAGTATTAACTACTTTTGCTTCTTGAAACTAAAATATAAACTCAGTCATAGTTTTCGACCAAAATTTAGGACTTTTCTTCAAAAATTGTGTCAAAAATTAAAATTATATTTGTTATTTTTTCAAAATCCTTCTATATGTCTAGGTTTACATGTCGACTCTAAAGGAAATGTCAACTTGCTCTACCTTCATGGAGCTAAAGTATAAGCATAATCGTAAGGTTCGATCAGAATTCTGAATTTGTCGCATAAAGTAAAAATTAAATTTCTACATTTTCCGAAATCTCACTTTACGTTTCGAGCTTCCAGGCAAGTGTTAACTGCTTTAGCTTCTTGAAACTAAAATATAAACTCAATCATAGCTTTCGATCAAAATTTAACACTTTTCTTAAAAAATTAAGTCAAAATAAAAATTATATTTTGTATTTTTCTTGAAAGATCCTACTTTATGTCTAGGTTTACATATCGTCTCTACGAAAATGTTAACTTGCTTTTTCATCATGGAACTAAAGTATAAGAATAATCGTAAGATTCAAGCATAGTTCCGTATTTATCGTAGAAAATAAAAATTACATTTGTGCATTTTCAAAAATCCCACTTTACGTTTCCAGCTTTATAAGTCAAATCCAGGGAAGTATTAACTACTTTTGCTTCTTGAAACTAAAATATAAACTCAATCATAGCTTTCGATCAAAATTTAGGACTTTTCTTCAAAAATTGTGTCAAAATTAAAATTACATTTGTGATTTTTTCAAAATCCTACTTTATGTCTAAGTTTACATGCCGTCTCTATGAAAATGTCAACTTGCTTTACCTTCATGGAACTATAGTATATGAATAATCTTAAGATTCGAGCATAGTTCCGTATTTATCGTAGAAAATAAAAATTAAATTTCTACATTTTCCAAAATCTTTACGTTAATCACTTTACGTTTCCAGCTTTATAAGTCAAATCCAGGGAAGTATTAACTACTTTTGCTTCTTGAAACTAAAATATAAACTCAGTCAAAGCTGTTCGTTTTGGTTTCATTTATTCTCTAATAGTAACTTGCTTTTTCTTCATGGAACTAAAGTATAAGAATAATCGTAAGATTCGAGCATAGTTCCGTATTTATCCTAGAAAATAAAAATTACATTTGTGCATTTCCATAAATCTCACTTTACGTTTCCAGCTTTATAAGTCAAATCCAGGGAAGTATTAACTACTTTTGATTCTTGAAACTAAAATATAAACTCAGTCATAGCTGTTCGTTTTGGTTTCATTTATTCTCTAATAGTAACTTGCTTTTTCTTCATGGAACTAAAGTATAAGAATAATCGTAAGATTCGAGCATAGTTCCGTATTTATCCTAGAAAATAAAAATTACATTTGTGCATTTCCATAAATCTCACTTTACGTTTCCAGCTTTATAAGTCAAATCAAGGGAAGTATTAACTACTTTTGCTTCTTGAAACTAAAATATAAACTCAGTCAAAGCTGTTCGTTTTGGTTTCATTTATTCACTAATAGTAACTTGCTTTTTCTTCATAGAACTAAAGTATAAGAATAATCGTAAGATTCGAGCATAGTTCCGTATTTATCCTAGAAAATAAAAATTACATTTGTACATTTACATAAATCTCACTTTACGTTTCCAGCTTTATAAGTCAAATCAAGGGAAGTATTAACTACTTTTGCTTCTTGAAACTAAAATATAAACTCAGTCATAGCTGTTCGTTTTGGTTTCATTTATTCTCTAATAGTAACTTGCTTTTTCTTCATAGAACTAAAGTATAAGAATAATCGTAAGATTCGAGCATAGTTCCGTATTTATCCTAGAAAATAAAAATTACATTTGTGCATTTCCATAAATCTCACTTTACGTTTCCAGCTTTATAAGTCAAATCCAGGGAAGTATTAACTACTTTTGCTTCTTGAAACTAAAATATAAACTCAGTCAAAGCTGTTCGTTTTGGTTTCATTTATTCTCTAATAGTAACTTGCTTTTTCTTCATGGAACTAAAGTATAAGAATAATCGTAAGATTCGAGCATAGTTCCGTATTTATCGTAGAAAATAAAAATTACATTTGTGCATTTTCATAGATCTCACTTTACGTTTCCAGCTTTATAAGTCAAATCCAGGGAAGTATTAACTACTTTTGTTTCTTGAAACTAAAATATAAACTCAGTCATAGCTGCTCGTTTTGGTTTCATTTATTCTTTAATAGTAATTTCTGATCGTTTCGAGTTTAAATTTTAAATGGTATTTGCATCTGCTGAGCTTAAGTTTAAAATGACCTTTACTTTTCTTTGAAAACTTATTTTTCGGAAAGTTTTTAATTAATTTTTGTTCGTTTTTAATTGCAAAAATTTCATGTTTTTAAAAATTTCATATTTCAAATCAAACCGAAAATTTCCTAGAACCATTATTAAATTTCTGCATTTTCCAAAATCTCACTTTACGTTTCGAGCTTCCAGGTAAGTGTTAACTGCTTTAGCCTCTTGAAACTAAAATATAAACGCAAATGTAACTTAAGGACTCTTCTTAAAAAATTAAGTCAAAAATAAAAATTATATTTTGTATTTTTGAAGATCCTACTTTATGTCTAGGTTTACATATCGTCTCTACGAGAATGTCAACTTGCTTTTTCTTCATGGAAGTAAAGTATAAGAATAATCGTAAGATTCGAGCATAGTTCCGTATTTATCGTAGAAAATAAAAATTACATTTGTGCATTTTCATAAATCTCACTTTACGTTTCCAGCTTTATAAGTCAAATCCAGGGAAGTATTAACTACTTTTGTTTCTTGAAACTAAAATATAAACTCAGTAATAGCTGTTCGTTTTGGTTTCATTTATTCTTTAATAGTAATTTCTGATCGTTTCGAGTTTAAATTTTAAATGGTATTTGCATCTGCTGAGCTTAAGTTTAAAATGACCTTTACTTTTCTTTGAAAACATATTTTTCGGAAAGTTTTTAATTAATTTTTGTTCGTTTTTAATTGCAAAAATTTCATGTTTTTAAAAATTTCATATTTCAAATCAAACCGAAAATTTCCTAGAACCATTATTAAATTTCTGCATTTTCCAAAATCTCACTTTACGTTTCGAGCTTCCAGGTAAGTGTTAACTGCTTTAGCCTCTTGAAACTAAAATATAAACTCAGTCGTAGCTTTCAATGAAAATTTAACACTTTTCTTAAAAAATTAAGTCAAAAATAAAAATTATATTTTGTATTTTTGAAGATCCTACTTTATGTCTAGGTTTACATATCGTCTCTACGAAAATGTTAACTTGCTTTTTCATCATGGAACTAAAGTATAAGAATAATCGTAAGATTCAAGCATAGTTCCGTATTTATCCTAGAAAATAAAAATTACATTTGTGTATTTTCATAAATCTCACTTTACGTTTCCAGCTTTATAAGTCAAATCCAGGGAAGTATTAACTACTTTTGCTTCTTGAAACTAAAATATAAACTCAGTCATAGCTGTTCGTTTTGGTTTCATTTATTCTTTAATAGTAATTTCTGGTCGTTTCAAGTTTTAAATTTTAAAAGGTATTTGCATCTGCTGAGCTTAAGTTTAAAATGACCTTTACTTTTCTTTGAAAACATATTTTTCGGAGTTTTTTAATTAATTTTTGTTCGTTTTTAATTTCAAAAATTTCATGTTTTTTAAAATTTCTTATTTCAAAATCAAACCGAAAATTTCCAAGAACCATTCTCCCACAACATTGTTTAAATTTGTATTTATATTTTTACCATAGCGTTCTCAATCTTTTTTAGGATGAGTGGCATGTGTGGGGGCTTACATACGAGGAAGAGGAAGAGCTTCTAGCTGCATGTAATGAGAATAGTGATATCGTCATTACACCGGAGGAGGAGGAAGAGCTCCTCCTATGTACATGTGAAACAGAGGATCTATTGCGACATAGGTCTTCAGAACGACTAGTGAACCATATAATTAGAGTGCGAACCGATTTATATACGGAGGTGTCTCAATCTGAGGAGAGACCTTCGCTCATAGATATCATACCTATAGAGGAGGAGGTTAAAATAATTGAACCTCCTGAGATAGAGTATATAAAAAGCGTGATAAATATCACATTAGATTAAATAACTGAATATTTTTTTTTTTTTTTTGTTAATTTTTGTTTATTAATATAATGCATATATATACAATAACGTATTTAAATCTTCACTTTAGATTTATTCTTCTTCGGTGTATAGGCATCTGACGTGAACCACTAGTGGTGGTAAATCATTTGGATTCACTCTAGACTGACCCTGATTCGTTAGCCTAACCTGACCAGAAAAGAAAGAAAACATTTCCGATTTCGGAACAATTTTATTGAATAATTACAACAACAACAACATCAATAATACAGAGCATGTACAATTAGCGATACTGTTTATTGTCTTCAATATGTTTCACCAATGCATTTAAAGAACATTGAAGTCTATTCACATGTGCTATATCAACTTTTGCGGCGAAACATAATTGATCCTCCATTTTAAATTTGCTCAAGGATATCACATATCTTGCATATACTGCATCCCATTCCAGACATAGACGTGTACCTTTCGTGATTTCCACCGCAATGTTTGGTGCTCTTGTATTATTATCATCAACTCCACTATCAACTTCTAATAGGGTAAACATTCCTCTCGTCATCATCAACACACACACAAATATATATCCAAATGAGTAAAGTCAAACTGTTCTTCTCACTCCTTTGAATTCTATTCACAGACTAATAAAACTCTAGCAAAAAAAACCCTTTCCTTATATTCCCTCCGCCGCTAATATGTAACCGACTCGCTGATTGGCTGAGAAGGGGGATGTAGCCGACTCGCTGATTGGCTGAGAAGGAAACATGTGATCTAACTGTTTTCCTGGGAACTCATATCAAATAAATCAACCAAAACACATAATCATCCATGAAAACATACATAAATGTGACGAAATTCCTGTTTTTTCATTCTCACTTACAAAAACCATAAGAACAGACATACTAATAAAACTCTAGCAAAAATCCTTTCTTTATAATCACCCCGCCGCTAATATGTAAGCAGGCCTCTGATTGGCTGAGAAGGAGGATGTATCCGACTCGCTGATTGGCTGAGAAGGAAACACGTGATCTAACTGTTTCCGGGAAAGTCATAACATTGGCGAGAGCAACAACAACAAACACTATATCTGGACACCATGACATTCGCCTCGAGCATGTACATGACCAAAACAACAACAAATACTATTCCTGGACACCATGACATTCGCGATCGATTACGCAATCAAGTTCTCGGAAATTCACTTCTCCCTCGAGTCCTAGATCAATAACATTGTTCCCGTTAGAATTCAATGCACATGTGCAACCTTCGTCCCGGAGTTATTACACATAGAAACAACAAATAAATCGATCTTGGAAAAAGAGGTCATTGACCCCATTACGTAATCATTCTCCCTAATGACTCTATGCCCATATTTGGTGCCCCGTCAGTATTCTATGCCCATATAAGGAGCCCCGTCACAACCTTCTGATAGGGTTCTACTTGCGGTTGAAATTGACAACAATGTATTACAGCACAAGAAACTGTCAATAAATTTTGTGGAGGAACAAACCCCACTATAATCAAGAGAAGCATTCCCAAGATTTTTTTTCAAAAAACAACTCCCCAATAAAAAAAAAAAAAAAAAAAAAGCCTGAAAACCCAAGGAAATCCCCGAGTCTTTTTTACATGCTGCTAGAATTACACTGGAAAATCGGAAGAGAGCGGTTTAAGATGATGTAAAAATATTTATTAAAATTTATTTCAATTTTTCGCATAAGGATAAATTTTCCAAGCTGAAGAAGTTGAGTTAATCTCAGAAAAACCTACCAGTAGCAAAAAAAGCGAAAGTGAAAAAACGGTAAAACTAGATACTGGTCATAAGTTATTACAATAATAACTATTTTCTATTTAAGTTTAAAAAATAAGGGGTTCTTCTAATGGGACTAAATAGCAAAGATGATACTTGAAATGAAAAAAAAATATTTTTTCAAAGTTTATGTAATTAACTCGTGATGGACCAATAAAAGTGAATGGCTGTTTTTAACAAAATAAACTTGGCCACAATATTACCCAATGTTTGTTCAACTCTGCAAAAATTACTGAAAATAGAGCCGAAGCAAATAATAGATTAGGAGCTGAAAAGTCGTTGGAAGATCTAAGAAACTAAAGCAAGGTCAGGTTTTAATAAAGCACTAGTTTTACACAATTCTAAAAACCAGCATTGTAGATATGTGCTCCATAAACTTAGACCTCTAAAAAATTTCTTATATAATTTTTGTGGCTAGTAATTCAATATCAGTTGAAAAGAATTTTTTCTCATTTTAACCTACATAAGGCAAAGCGCCTATTATACAATTTCACACACAGACAAAAAAAATACATAGTGGACATAGGAGTGATGCTGAATGATCACCTGGATTCAGAAAATGAGCTTGATCCAGTTCAAAATGTGAAAAAACAAGGCTCTAAAATTACGGCCGGATTTAAAGCTTTTACACTCCTAGGCCCAAGCGTTGTTGCCGCTCCATTTTTGCGAGATTTTCGGGGAAATCCCCAAAATTCGAGGAATTCCTGTGCTGTTTTAAGATCACTATTCCGTGAATAGGTAGCGCGGCACCCGAGCGAACCTGGCGTTTTGACGATGGATCACATCAGTCCAGATTTAGTTAAGAAATTAACTTAAAAAAACAAGTTTTTTTTAGCTGAAAGTAGGGAGCGAAATTAGGACTTGAAACGAACGGAGGTTGTTCCGTATGTGAGGGGGCTGTCCCCTCCTCAGCGCGTCGCTATTCACGCTAGAGTGTTTTATTATTTAAAAAAAAAGCTGTGAGAGAGTCACACTTTGGGGGGGGGAGCGAGGCGTTGAGGAGGGGACGACCCCTTTCATATGCGGAGTATTTTCTGTTCGTTTTGGGTTTTAGTGTCGGTCCTTACTTTCGGGTAGGAAAGACTTGATTTTTTTAGTTAATTACGAATAAAAATCAAACTTGTTCAAGCTTCTGTGGAATCTCAGAGAGTTCAAAAATTTGATCTGATTCCAATACAAATTCCAAGATCCGGCAGTGAGAGTCGAAAATCCATTAATAATATTTATAAATTTTGTGACAGAAGTCTTGTAGTGAAAATTGTAGTCATTATATAGTTAAAACCGAATCAAAATCAAAAATCGTATTGCAAATAAAAAAGAAAAGCTACTAGATACTACAACTTGATTCTACAACTCCGACTCCAAAAACCTGGAGAAAATTCAATATTTTCTTGTACTTTTAGAAAACCCCACTGCTCCGTATCATGGAAGCAATAAAGGAGTCAGATGCAACTGCTTATGCCTGCTTCAATGAGGCAATGCTTCTAGGACCTAATGGTTTAACAGGTGAAACAAGTGAAGCAAACGAGAACCTGATGGAGTCTGCTCGCGACGCCCGGGGTAATTCCTATTGTCCTTATAGTAAGGAAAAAGTCAGAGCAGCTCTATTAACAGTGGATGGTGAAACTATTACAGAATGCAGCGTGGAAAATAGAAGACCGTCTTTAAAGACTTGCGCTTTGCAAGTAGCGTTTTTAAAGGCGGTATCATCAAACAAGTACCAATTCAAGGCAGCCGCAATTTGTGCAGAGATGGAAGAATATTTCTTAACACCGTGTGGATCATGTAGACAGTTTTTGATTGAATTTTGCAGTGATATTCCTTTGTTTATGTGTAAACCTGACTTAGAACCACATTCATATATTGAAACTACAAGTTCTGCCCTATTACCCCAAGTTTTTGGGAGGCTTTAAACATTGACTAAATCGAGTAATTTCTGTATGTTTTGAGTTGAATATCAGTTTTATTTAAAAAAAAAAAAGACCAAACCAAAATAGATCACAAACACCAACAACACAAACAACGGTTCGTTTCCTGCCTACCAGGGAAACAAGGCATTTAAACACTTTACAGCCAATAAGGTGTTACATCTGTAACCGCCTAGGCCACATTGCATGATCATGCCGTTCACAAAACAATTACGGCCCAACCCCCCCCCCCCCCAATGATGGAAACCGTTTTTCCAGGAGAACAAACAATAGTGGGAATGATATGAGAATTTATTGAGGATTACCCCATCACTCCTACTAACCCTATTATATACCAGACCACCCCCTCTTCGAACAAAGTAATTATTTTAACCTTTATCAAATTATCCAGCGCGGCACATATCAATACAGCAAATTAAAGCGATAAAAATCTATCCCGGCCAATAGCTGTAGTGATAAACATTATTCGTCAGTATTTACCCAGTGGTCACTCTTGAAAAGATTATTTATCATGTATGTTCATTCGCTCTTATATATGTTGTGGTCTATATAGAAAAAGTTTACTGATTAGAGTTTAGTTTCATATCCCATAAGTTAAGTGAAGGTATCATTTTAGTATTAGGTGAAGGGAGAGAATATTTAAAATCCAATCATGCAAATATTAGTAACATAACTAGTAGAAGAACACAAGTTGGGTGAAGGAATTTTAAGTAACCTAAATGCAAGCACAGGTGTCATGAAGTAGTCAGGAGTGTATGAAATTTCTAACATATGGTAGTTGCCTAAAAGTCAGTCAAATTTGTAAAATGAAGTGTAATTAAAAATTAAAGAGTTCAATTATGGAAACTTAATGATGATGACATAATTGAACTGATGATGACATTGGAAGAATAATATGTAACGTAATTAAAAATCTGAAAGTATAAGCACCCCTTTCAAACTATTAGTTAAGAAAACGTCGGGCTCATTTTTAAATAAACCTCAACTAAAATCCCGGCATATCACGCCTAATTAAAAGTCACAAAATATGCATTGGTTTCACTTTTTACAGTGACCGACTAGACCGGGTTTACTACGTAATAAATTCCTCTGAATATCGCCTAAACGACAATAAGGACTGTCTGTTAGCTTTGGATAAGACAAATTTATGTCGCTATTAACGAAAACAACAAATATTGGATCTAGTGTTACACCGTTTTTTCAACTTATTAAAAAGAAACTTATGTCGCTATTAACGAAAAATTGTTTTGCTAGTGTAAATAAAGTTACCTATTAAAGAAACAATTTACGATGCAATAAATAAAAGGTTGTCTTAAAGCGATGAAAAAATCCTCAAGAAAATATAATATAGTTATATTTTATTAGACAATAAAAATTTTGGGTACGTTTCTGTGGAAAAAAAACATATTAAGTCTGAGTTCAACGATTTAAGTACATTGCGCATAAATAAGAGTCGTCTAGTCCAGGCGTGGGACAGGCTTTAAAAAAAGCCAAAGACCTATACAAGTTTTTAGCAACAAACTACAAGAGGAAAATCAGGAGAATATACCTTAGTAGAATTAATGTTTTAGAAGTTAGTCTTGAAGTACCAGCGTTTGGAGTTAGTCATGTATTATGACCAGCGATGTAAGAGCCAAATCTTGAAGATCTTTAGTCTCAAGTGACATTTATATTCGTGTTAATAGACTGGTTGTCCGTCATTTCTTTAACTGTCAAATTACACACCAACATAGTACAAAAGTATAGTAAACCTGTCTGCATTTAATTTTACTTCTGTGTCAATTGTGTGAGTATTAAAATAATATCTTGTATTTTTAATTGTGTTCACCTTAGCTAGTGTATCTCATATTAGTCCCGTGTCTCCAATCTCTCCCATGAGAAATATGATTTCAACTTAAGATATAACTTTGAAAGATAGCCTGGTACTTGACTTCCTTAGATCTTGTGGCTATGGCGTTGTATGAACGATTCTTAAACAGCGGAGTCTGGGGAAGATGTTAAAATAATAAGATTAATCACAACAACAAGTAATCACATTTACCCCCCCCCCGAACAATTGGCTAAACGCCTTCATATGGATTACTAGCCCTGGGTCAAAATCCTCTATTCAAACCCCCCAGAATGTGAGGGGTGTCATTATTACAGGGACATGCTGGGGCAACCTCAGAAATCCAACCGGACAGTGGAATATATAAAAACGCATTATATTGAAGACCGACCTTATCTATAAGAAACTCAGTGTAAAGTTGTATATGAATTAAATTAGATTAACACTTTCCCAACTATTTTACTAAAGATCAAACCGTTGTTAAACATTGTGCCAAAAGGTAAATATCTTCCAAGTGATCAATTGAGTGAAAATAAACATAATCTTATATAAAAAAATTTCAAGATTGAATCTCATTTAGAATCTTATCTATCAAATAACTAGACCAAAGTAAAACATCAAAGAGGTTTCATAAATGCTGCTTATGTTTTTAAACGAATCTCAAAAGGAAGGAAGTTATTCATGACAGAAATGATATATGGTTATTCTTCGTACCTAGGACATGAATAGGAACCATATGCTGTTAAACTAATACACACACAAAAAAGGAATCCAATCTATAAAATAGAGTTTACGTTACATGATGTTTGAACAATAACTATAAAAGAACGTTTTTGGCTCGTTACAGCATAAACGACAGTTTAAACTCCATTAATAACTACGGGCATCAATATAATCGGCCCAAAAGTACTCTTTTTACGGCAAAATTGTATCGTTTACAATTCCCAATGTAGCCTAAATGATGAACAAATAAAACAACCCCCCGGGCAAGAACAGATAAAATAAAAGGAACGAGACAAAAATGTGCGGAGTCTAGAACATAACACATAATACAGGTATTACTAGATGAAAAAAGTGAACTCAATTTATTTTTATGAGATTTTGTTATCTTCGTATGTGTGAGGTGTGAACCCCAGAATGGCAGGAAATCAACTTAGCTTTGAAGAGAGGAAGTTTGTCCTGAAATGTTATTGGAAGACCGAAAACACCATTGAAGTGCAAAGACGATTCAGAACGGAATTCTCAAGATCACCACCAACGCGCCGGACCATTGCTCGCATCAAAGAGAAATTTGAAGCAGAGGGAACCATTCAGAACGTCAACAAGAACCGTTCTGGACGACTACGGCCATCCACGAGCCCAGGAAAAGAAGAGAAGGTGCAGGAAACACTTTTACAACCACCACAGAAATCACTTAGACAAACTGCTTGGGAAACAAACATCTCAAAAGATAGCGTCCGTCGTATCATGAAGCGTCTGCATTGGAAAAGCTACATTCCAACACCAATTCCTAACCAAAACGAAGACGATCCTGACCGGCAAGTTGAATTTTGTGAATGGTATCTGGCAAAATGTGAAGAAGATGCAGGGTTTCCACAAAAAATTTTTTGGAGCGACGAGGCAACCGTTAAATTAAATAGCACCATTAATCGCCATAATTGCACGTACTGGGCTCCTGTAAATCCTCATGTAACACTTGAACACCATGTCAACTGGCCAGGAGTAACAGTGTGGTGTGGGATATCTGCACTGGCATCATAGGGCCATTTTTTATTCACAGAACGGTCACTGGTGAGAGCTATCTTAACTTGCTTCAGGAGTTTGTTGGTCCACAAATGTCTGAGATGTTTGGTGATGACGGCGAAATTTACTTTCAGCAAGATGGTGCACCTCCTCACTACCATCGCGATGTACGAGCTCACCTCGATGCAGCTTTTCCAGACACATGGATTGGCCAAAGGGGTGCCATTGAATATCCTGCACGTTCCCCGGAACTGACACCCTTGGACTTCTTTTGTGGGGATATCTCAAAGACAAAGTTTATCGCACCCAACCAAGAACAATTGAAGCTTTGAAAATGGAAATTGAAAGACAATGTCGCGATATTCCTAATGACCTGTTTCGTGATGTTTGCGAATCCCTTGGTGCGCGTTATCAGCGTTGTCTGGACAATAATGGTCATCAATTCGAACATAATTCCTTAATCACATTTGTCTTTTATATTCGAAGCTATTCCATTTCACTTTATGTTAATAAATAAAGGATTTCTCGTTATTCTAAGTATCAGTACATTTTTTTGAAAGTCAAACAATTAACATACAACGTTTAACGTCTCATATTTCATGCCATGCCCTGAATAAGAGATGAGGAATGATGCTCAGAATAAAGTATTACCAAAAAATCAGAAACAAACATTGCAGAAAAATATATATACCACAGCCAATAGTTGACAATTACTAAAATGTCTAAAATAATAATTGGAACAAAGTAAATCTGCCCCAGCCGATAGCTTCTGAGATAAATAATATTCGTCAGTATTTACCAAGTGGTCACTCAAGAAATGATCATATATGGAGAATACGAGATGATGGGCATTTTGAGATTTTTTGTTTCGTGGTCTTTGTTTATGGGATATATCATTTTTCACTTTAAATGCAATTATAGTAGTAATTAAGAGAAGTACTGGTGTCATCGTCATAAATCCTACCGCACAAAGGAATAAATAAAACACCAGAATAGCATTCCGATGACAAATGTCAAAGGACATAGCCGGCATATCGTATTACAACACAATTAATGAACTGGCATTGCAATGAATGAGTGAATAAATGAATCGTTACCACGACCTGTGATATCATTACACTAGGGTAATAACAGTAGTGTCATTTTGTCTGTGATTTTTTTATTTTTTCTGACAGAGACGCACCATTCTCAAATACAATTACGAAGAATAAAATACGATATGGAAGAATACAATTCAGAGTGCAAGTCCCAAGTTGTTTGTTGGCACCCTTATTTGGCTGAAGTCAATTAAATTCGTAAGGTTGAGCATGTAAGTGTCATCTAAATCATATTTTTTCTTAGCATTCTTATTTGCATGTAAATATCTAGTTTGATCTTAACTAAAGCCAAAAAATTTGAACTCATTTTCAATTTGAAAGAAATACGAAGTATTTGACACTGGGAATGGAATGCTAAACATTTCGAAAATTCTAAATAGATCTTGTTGATTTGATATAGCGAAATCACAGATAACCAACAATCCTTATTGACGTGTTGCCACATTGTAGCTAGTCAAAGGTCTAACTTTAGCGAATGTATTATCCTTGTATGGTAGGACAGAGAAAGAGATGAAAATGACTAGTGCAATGTGAAAGAGTAACTCTTTGTTTAAGGCAGAAAATGAGATTAGCAGCTGGTTTCATAATAAATCAGGAGTTGAGCAAAGTTGCTTTCAATTTCCATTTACAAAGGTCATTCTGATCGATTTTGTCATAAGGAGCACAGCATAGGTAATGTTAGAGCACGGAATCAAATGGGGAATCAAAAGTCCCCTAAACTTTAGCTATGATAATGATTTAAGGATTCTAGATGAAAATATTGGTAAAATGAATAACGAAAAATGTGGTTCGAAAAAATGAATGTACGAAAAGTGTGGTTCAGTCAATTGTGATAAAAAGGGAGGTTGTCATAAAATCTATCTAAGGGAAATTAGAACTTCCTGGGAGTGTTTAAAGAGCGGGGCTTCGAATAGATTCGAATGGAAGAGAAGCGCGCTTAGCTGTGTTGACCTCAAGTGGCTATATGCTACGTTGCTTTATTGTTAGTAGTAGTAGTAATCTACTTTGACCCTATAGTCTATAAAATAGGAGAATGTCCCCGAAAGTCACTATAGTAGCTCTCAAATCCCTAAAAAATTTTTTTAGAAGATTAAGTCACATGAACAATACAACCATGAAGTCCTTCTAGAGTGTGACCAGTGACCAGGCTAACACCACAATAGTTACCACACTCACTCGGGACGACGCCAAGACATCGACACGTCAGGACCACTACCGTCAAGACATCGACAAAATCCGACATAACGTTAACACGTCAGGACATCGACAGTCATAACATCGACATTTCAGGACATTAACCGTCGCAATCGCCACCCTTCAGAACATCGACAGTAGGGTGGTCACAAGGTATAAGGTAAAAAAATAGTTTCGTTATAATGCTGGCGGGACCCCCCTAATATTTTCCATTGGCCTAGAAAATAAGATTTGGAAAGATTTAGCTCAATCGGATAATGTTAACCCGTGCCTCATCGAGATTAAATGTGAAAAAACTATTTTTTTGCACAAAATCGCCGTTTTTTCCTGATAAAATAAAAACTATTTGTCCTAGAAATTTTATGCTTAGTTCATTTCATAGGATATGTTACTATAATCAAGTTTTACTCTAACCACTTTTTGGTTTAAACGCTTATATTTAAATAAATCTATTATCTGTTACTCTGCTGTCGTGTCTATTTTCTTTTTATTAACTTATTAATTGTTTTATATTACTATTATATATTTATTTCTGTTTTTTTTAACTTTGTATTTTTAACTGTCAGATGTTATTTTAACATCTGATTCCAGCTTTTTATTTGAATTTTACTTTATTATACTGCGTCAATGATATCGGTTTTTCTTTTTTTTATCTCTTGACACAGTAGACTCAGGCATTGTTTTTATTATTTTAATATCTTATGCATCTGTACTACTCCTTTCTTGGACCACGGTTTATGGGTTTATGGGTTACGGTTTAGGGACTGTCATAAACCATGTCCTTCCTTTTTTGGTCCTTGCCTGAGATGCCACGGGTTTTCTCATTCTTTAAATAGTGTAGCGGAGAGATAACAGCGCTTCAGTTAATATTCGGTTTTCATACAGTGAACATTATTGATCAACCCTCTTCTAGTGAGTTTTTTCTTGTGACGTTTGAGTGAACATGTCTTTTACAGCGTCAACGGGCCTTGCTCGTTCAGATTCGAGTTCAAGGCAGAAAGAAATGGTGCATTTGATTGGCCACATCTCTCATCAAATCACTGGCAGTAAATTACCCTCTAATTGTCAAGTTTTACGCAGCTTATTTTATAATATACGGCAAGTGAAATTGAACACCAGAGAAGCTGCAAGACTTACAATACAGGAAGTTGTCATTTTTTGGGAGAAAGCTAATATACCAGCCAAACACTTTAAAGTTTGTGTTGTAAAGCTTGAAAAACTGTACAAAGAGTGGAGAAAACTACAAAAAAAAGCTAACAGATCTAAAAGCACAGCTTAAAATAAAAACGTAGAAGCTTACAAGTCAATCCATGATGACCTCTTTGAAATTGCTCATGAGGATGCATTAACAAACCCTGTTGAAGAAGACAATCAGTTTTCGTTACTCCAGAGAAAAAAGGGAAGTCCTGGCTAAATGGGAGGCGTTGACATGGATTTTGTGAACGCAAAAAAACGAAGAGAAAAGAGACGAGCAGCGATATGGCGAGATTGGAAAAATCACAAAACGAATTAGGTTAGTAGAGTTTTTCTCTATTTCTTTCACGTTTTCCTATTATTTTTCTCTTCAGATTATTCGACTTGATACCTATTCCGTGAGTGCTTGGCTTATTGCTTGTTACCGTTTAATGAGTTTTTTCCTTTTTTTTGAAGATGTAAATTTCATTGCACAACTAGAATCTTCAGCAAGCAGTACATCAACAGAAGAGGAACAAGAAGATATGGAGGTGAATTTTCCCGACACAGAGGATGGAGAACCAGAAATAAAGAAAAAGAAGTACGCTAGAGGAAGTGAAGAGATTATAACCGAAAAATTATCTTTATTGTTAGATAGATGTAGTATTTCTGATAGAGACGCAGTTCGAATAATATCAGCTACTGCAGAGGCGTTAGGTTTTGACTCACAAAATTTAATTATAAGTATAAGTGTAATACGACTTCGCAGACAGCTATTCCGAAAACAAAGGACTGAACTTATCAAACGTAGATTCAAAAATTCCGATTTAGAAGGAGCTGTTTTGCCCTGGGACGGAAAATTACTTCCAGATATTTTGGGTAAAGAAAATATAGAAAGGGTAGCAGTTTTGATTAGTTGTGGGGATAAAGAACAGTTGATAGGAGTTCCTCAGCTTTAAAATGGTATGGGAATTACTCAGGCAAAAGCTGTATTTGCAGCAGTTGAATAGTGGGGGGCAGTTGAGAAAATCCAGGCAATGTGTTTTGATACCACTGCGGTAAATACTGGTCGCCTCAAGGGAACCTGCGTTTTGTTGGAGCAATTAATAGAGAAAAATCCTCTTTATTTATCATGTCGTCGCCATATTTTCGAAATTATTCTCAAATCAGTTTTTGATTTAAAAATGGGCACAACAACTGGCCCCCACCCAAATATTTTTTAAAAGTTTCAGACTGGATGGTCGAAGTTAGACAAGACAAAATACAAAACTGCTATTGAAGATAAAAATATTAGACATAAAATGGGGAATTCAGATGAAATATCAATTTTTCTTATGGAACAATTAAAAAACCGACAGCAAAGGGATGATTACAAAGTATTTATTCAACTTTCGTTAATTGTTTTAGGACGTACTCCCCCAAAAGACACTTTTTTCAAAGTACCTGGAGCCATTCATCATATAAGATTGATGGCAAAGGCAATTTACTGCATCAAAATATATCTTTTCTGGGATAAATTTACATTAACAAATTTAGAAGAAAAAACTATCACTCACATTTGTTTATTTTTAATAAACATTTATGTAAAAGCGCGGTTCAACGCCCTCAAGCCCACTTTGGCCCCCGACCAACACCTACAATTTTAAAATTCTCTTGTAAAATATAGAGAAATCGATAAAGAACTTGCAGACAAGGCACTGTCTAAAATGATAAATCATCTGCGGTACCTCAATTTTGAGCAAGTCACATTTTCTTTCTTTGATGAAAATGTAGATAAAAGTGTGAAAACAAACATGGCTGTAAAACGTCCAAAATTAATTCCAATTGATGAAAAAACATGTGATAATAGGGATGTGAAAGCAAAACTCAGTCTCGACCAAGTGGATAATTTATTGGACAAAGATATTGATTTTTTTTGTTTCTCATCGAACTCTAAATTTTTTCAAAAGATTTGAAATTGATACAGAATTTTTAAATACGGATCCTGATGTATGGTTTGAAAATGCAAATTACTTAAAAGCAAAAAAAATAGTGAACGGTTTTAAGGTTGTCAATGACACAGCTGAAAGAGGGGTAAAATTAATCCAAGACTTCAATTCCTGTTTGACAAAAGACGAAGAACAAAGTCAGTTTCTGTTACAAGTTGTATCGGAATGTCGAAAAATATTTCCTGACTCTTCAAAAGCCACGTTATCTCAGCCATTACCACCTTAATCTGATAATTAATTGTACTTCTTTCTTTTATAATGCTTTCTTTTTCATATTCTAAATAATAAAATTTTGAACATTATTTCTTCTTGTTCTTTATACCTTTTTCCTTTTCTTATCTCCTAAATCCATCATTTTCAATTTGGATTGTTGTTGTATTTACTTTGAAAACAGTTTTAACTACACTTTTTTATGTACCAATTGAGAAAATAAATTAAGCAAAATTTGGACAGCAGATGTAATTAAATCTTGCAATATTGTTAGGTATTTTATTAAAAAAAATCCATTTTTATAAAAAGTTAAAAATTCAACCTTGATGAGGCATGGGTTAAACCATATTCGTCAGTATTTACCCAGTGGTCACTCTAGAAAAGATCACGTAGGAAGAATACGAGATGATGAGCATTTTGGTATTTTTTGTTTCGTGGTCTTTGTTTCTGGGATATATCATTTTTCACTGTAAATACAATGGCGGTATTATTATACAGATATGCTGGTTTCAACATCAGAAATTCAACTACAGAAAGGAATAAAGAAAACACCAAAATAGCATTCCGGCGACAGATGTCAAAGGACATAAACGGTACATCGTATTACAACACAGTGAATGAACTGGAGTTGCAATGAATGAGTGAATGAATGAATGAACACTTTGTTACCACATACTATTTGATATCATTACATTAGGGTTATAACAGCAGTGCCATTTTGTTAGTGACTCTGCCGCACATGGAACTTTGATTTAGGCTTTGAAGCGAAGATCATGATGAATGATATATCGTAATTTGATAATTATTCTATATTAATATAATATATTGTTACTGTTGCTTCTGATTATATAGTTGCTTCAGTAATTACAGTATTCTGATTATAGTCCACGGGAAGGATATTTTGTAAAATATAAAAAACAACTATTCGTAAACAATTTACTAAATTTGAAACACTTGAAGCTCCATTAAACTTCATATTATTGGTTTATATAAGCGCACCCTTAAATTATCAACGAATGACTAAAGGTAAATTAAATGCCAGTTCAAGAATTAGAGATTAGAAACGATGCTCAGAATTAAGTATTACCAAAAAATCAAAAACAAAATTGCAGAAAATTATATATACCACAGCCAATATTTAGAAACAGAATTCCGAAAAAAATTAAGGAATAAACAAAACACCAAAATAGCATTCCGGCGACAGATGTCAAAGGACATAAACGGCACATCGTATTACAATACAATGAATGAACTGGAGTTGCAATGAATGAGTAAATGAATGAATGAACAATTTGTTATCACATGCTATTTGATATCATTACACTAGGGTTATAACAGCTGTGCCATTTTGTTAGTGTTATCAACAAAGGAATAAAGGTGAGTTAAATGCCAGTTTAAGAATTATAGATGAGAGATGATGCTCAGAGTCAATTATTATCAAAACATCAAAACAAAATTACAGCAAATTATATATACCAGAGCCAATAGTTAAAAAGAAAATCCCATAAAAATTAAGACGATTCAAGCACATTGGAACTAAAGAGTTCTTGTTCTATCAAACAGACGCCAGGAACTGTTTTTTCTAATTTTATTATCAGCGAAAGAATAAAAGAACGCTAAAGACCCACTTAAGAATAAGAGATGAAAAACATTGCCCAGACTACAGTATTGCAAACATGTCCAACCCAAAAATTGCAGCAATATCGATCTAACCATAACAATAGCTTCTACAATAAACCATATTCTTCAGTATTTACCCAGTAATCACTCTAGAAAAGATCACGCAGGAAGAATCCAAGATGATGGGCATTTTAGTATTTTTATTTCGTAGTCTTTGTTTCTGGGATATATCATTTTTCACTGTAAATACAATGGCGGTATTATTATACGGAAATGCTAGTTTCAACCTCAGAAATCCAACTGCATAAAGGAATAAACAAAACACCAGAATAGCATTCCGGCGACAGATGTCAAAGGACATAAACGGCATATCGTATTACAACACAATGAATGAACTGGAGTTGCAATGAATGAGTGAATGAATGAATGAACACTTTGTTACAACATGCTGTTTGATATCATTACACTAGGGTTATAACAGCAGTGCCATTTTGTTAGTGTTATCAACGAAGGACTAAAGGTAAGTTAAATGCCAGTTTAAGAATTAGAGATGAGAGACGATGCTCAGAATCAAGTATTACCAAATAATCAAAAACAAAATTGCAGCAAATTATATATACCACAGCCAATAGTTAAAAAGAAAATCCCGCAAAAATTAAGAATATTCAAGGCCAGTGGGACTAAAGAGCTCTTGTTCAATTAAACAGACGTCACGAACAGTTTTTGACAACTTCATTATCGGCAAAAGAATGAAAGAAGGTTAAATGCCTACATAAGAATAAGAGATGAAAAATAATGCCCAGAATAAAGTATTACTAAAATGTCGAACACAAAAATTGCAGCAAAATCGATCTAACCAATACCAATTTCTACCATTTTGCTGCCTACCAATTGCTGCTGCGATAAACCATATTCGTCAGTATTTACCCAGTGGTCACTTTAGAAAAGATCACGTAGGAAGAATACGAGATGATGAGCATTTTGGTATTTTTTGTTTCGTGGTCTTTGTTTCTGGGATATATCATTTTCACTGTAAATGCAATGGCTGTATTATTATACGGAAATGCTGGTTTCAACCTCAGAAATCCAACTGCAGAAAGGAATAAACAAAAAACCAAAATAGCATTCGGGCGACAGATGTCAAAGGCCATAAACGGCACATCGTATTACAACACAATGAATGAACTGGAGTTGCAATGAATGAGTGAATGAATGAATGAACACTTTGTTACCACATGCTATTTGATATCATTACACTTGGGTTATAATAACAGAAGTGCCATTTTGTTAGTGACTTTTATGACTGTGACTTTTATGATATTTTTTCTGACTGTGACACAACAATCTCAAACGTTTTGAAAATTTAGGAACCATGGATTCGCGAAGAAATTTACTATGTTTATGAGTGCAGTCAGCAAAATTTGGAAGCTTCAAGGACATCGGAGCTACAGGGCTTCTTTTCTGGCAACAGAGGCCATGAAGTTTTTTGACATTTTGTTTTTCTGCAATAGAATGAACATGGGTTAAATACCTGTTTCAGAATAAGAGAAGAGGAAAAATCAAGAGGATAAAGTAATACAAAAAATCGAAAACAAAAATCAAAGTTAAAACATCTATCCCGGCCAATAGTGATAAACCATTATTCCTCAGTATTTACCCAGTAGTCGCTTTAGAAAAGATCATTTAGGAAGACTAGGACAAGATGAGCATTTTTAGACTTTTTATCTTTTGGTATTTGTTTCTGGGATATAACCTTTTTCACTGTGAATGTAGCGAAATTAAAAATAAAAGATTATAAACCGTCCTTTCAGACTAATAGTTAAGAAAATTTCGGTTTCAGTTTTAAATAAAACTCAACCAAAATAACGGCCTATCAAGCCTAATTAAAATAGTCATGAAATGTGCATTGGTTTCACTTTTTACAGCGACTGCCTGGACCGGGTTTACTACGTAATAAATGTCTCTGAAGATGGCTAAAATGATAATAATATAAGGACTCTCTTATAGCTTTGGATAAGACAAATTTATGTCGCTATTAACGAAAACAACAAATATTGGATCTAATGTTACATTGTTTTTTCAACTTATTAAAAAGACTTATGTTACTATTAACGAAAAAATATTTGTCTAGTGTAAATACAAGTTAGCTATTAAAGAAACAATGTTCCATTGCAATAAACAATAGGCTGTCTTGAACCAAGGATAAAATCCTCAAGAAAGTATAATAGAATTATATTTTGTTAGGCAATACGAATTTTGGGTACCACGTTTCTGTAGAAATAAAATGTAAAAAGTCTGAGGTTAACGATTTAAGTGCAAGGCGCATAAATAAGAGTAATCTAGTCCAGGCGTGGGATAAGCTTTGAAAAAGGCTAAAGACCTATAAAAATTCTTAGCAAAAAATCCAAGAGGAAAATCAGAAGAATATACCTGCGTAGAATTACTGTTTTGGGAGTTAAGTCTTGAAGTACCAGCGTTTGGAGTTAGTCATGTATTATGAGCAGCTCGGAAAGAGCCCAGTTTTGAAGACGTTTAGACTCAAGTGACATTTATATTCCTGTTAATACACTCGTTGCGCGTCAGTCCTTTCAATACCAATTTACAGACCCTTGTATGTTAAAAGTATCGTAACCCTGCCTGCATCGAAGTATAATCCTGTATTATTTACGTGAGCATTCAATAAATCGCTTGGGTTTTTTATTGTGTTCATCTATGCTAGAATATCTCAGATTAGTCCCGGGTCTCCAATCAATCCCATAAGAAATCTGATTTTGACTTAAAATATAATTTTTAAAGATAGCCTGGTGATTGACTTCCTTAGACATTGTGGCTATGGCGTTGGGTGAACGCTTCATGAACAGCAAAGTCTAGAGGAGATGTTAAGAGAATAAGATTAATCGCAACCATAAGTAGTCAGATTTAAATCCCCCACCCAGAAACTAAGGAACTGAATGTTATATAAGCAGCCATCTATCTTCTAGGACTTAAAGAACGATGAAATTATAATGATCTAATAAGACGAAATGGAATTCTTTATGATCACCTGGAGAAGTACAGAAATAAGAAAGAAGACGTCAAAGAAGAAATGTCAAGAAAAGTAGACCGAAGCATTCGATTACTTGATGCCTGAAGCAAGGGCTCAACCCAAAACTATACCGATTGCTAATAGCAAAAATATCGAAACAATAGAACAAGCTGTTCAAGAAATACAAAGTGCGGTTGAAATTGACAACATTGTATTACAGCACAAGAAACTGTCAATAAATTTTGTGGAGGAACAAACCCCACTATAATAAAGAGAAGCATTCCCAATATTTTTTTTCAAGAAACAACTCCCAAAGAAAAAAAAAAAAAAAGCCTGAAAACCCAAGGAAATCCCCTAGTCTTTTTTACCTGCTTCTAGAATGACACTGGAAAATCGGAAGAGAGCTGTTTAAGATGATGTCAAAATAATTATTCAACTTTATGTAAATTTTTTGCATAAGTATAAATTTTCCAAGCTGAAGAAGTTGAGTTAATCTCAGAAAAACCTACCAGTAGCAAAAAAAGCGAAAGTGAAAAAACGGTAAAACTAGATACTGGTCATAAATTATTATAATAATAACTATTTTCTATTTAAGTTTAAAAAATAAGGTTCTTCTAATGGGACTAAATAGCAAAGATGATACTTGAAATGAAAAAAAATTATTTTTTCCAAGTTTATATAATTAACTAGTGATGGACAAATAAAAGTGAATGGCTATTTTTAACAAAGTAAACTTGGTCGTAATATTAGGCCTACCCAATGTTTGTTAAACTCTGCAAAGATTACTTAGAATAGACCTGAAGCAAATAACAGATTAGGAGCTGAAAAGTCGTTGAGGTTTTAATAAAGCACTAGTTTTACACAATTCTAAAAACCAGCATTGTAGATATGTGCTCCATAAACTTAGACCTCTAAAAAATTTCTTATATAATTTTTGTGGCTAGTAATTCAATATCAGTTGAAAAGAATTTTTTCTCATTTTAACCTACATAAGGCAAAGCGCCTATTATACAATTTCACACACAGACGAAAAAAAATACATAGTGGACATAGGAGTGATGCTGAATGATCACCTGGATTCAGAAAATGAGCTTGATCCAGTTCAAAATGTGAAAAAACAAGGCTCTAAAATTACGGCCGGATTTAAAGCTTTTACGCTCCTAGGCCCAAGCGTTGTTATGCTGCTCCATTTCTGCGAGATTTTCGGGGAAATCCCGGGAATTCGATGAATTCCTGTGCTGTTTTAAGATCAATATTCCGTGAATAGGTAGCGCGGCACCCGAGCGAACCTGGCGTTTTGACGATGAATCACATCAGTCCAGATTTAGTTAAGAAATTAACTTAAAAAAGACAAGTTTTTTTTAGCTGAAAGTAGGGAGCGAAATTAGGACTTGAAACGAACGGAGGTTGTTCCGTATGTGAGGGGGGCTGTCCCCTCCTCAGCGCGTCGCTCTTCACGCTAGAGTGTTTTATTCTTTAAAAAAAAAGCTGTGAGAGAGTCAAACTTTGGGGTGGGGAGCGAGGCGTTGAGGAGGGGACGACCCCTTTCATATGCGGAGTATTTTCTGTTCGTTTTGGGTTTTAGTGTCGGTCCTTACTTTCGGGTAGGAAAGACTTGATTTTTTTAGTTAATTACGAATAAAAATCAAACTTGTTCAAGCTGCTGTGGAATCTCAGAGAGTTCAAAAATTTGATATGATTCCAATCCAAATTCCAAGACCCGGCAGTGAGAGTCGAAAATCCATTAATAATATTTATAAATTTTGTGGCAGAAGTCTTGTAGTGAAAATTGTATTCATTATATAGGTAAAACCGAATCAAAATCAAAAATCTTATTGCAAATAAAAAAAAAGCTACTAGATACTACAACTTGATTCTACAACTCCGACACCAAAAACCTGGAGAAAATTCAATATTTTCTTTTACTTTTAGGAAACCACACTGCTCCATATCATGGAAGCAATAAAAGAGGCAGATGCAACTGCTTATGCCTGCTTCAATGAGGCAATGCCTTTAGGACCTAATGCTTTAACAGGTGAAACAAGTGAAGCAAACAAGAACCTGATGGAGTCTGCTCGCGACGCCCGGGGTAATTCCTATTGTCCTTATAGTAAGGAAAAAGTCGGAGAAGCTCTATTAACAGTGGATGGTGAAACTATTACAGGATGCAGCGTGGAAAATAGAAGACCGTCTTTAAAGACTTGCGCTTTGCAAGTAGCGTTTTTAAAGGCGGTATCATCAAACAAGTACAAATTCAAGGCAGCCGCAATTTGTGCAGAGATGGAAGAAGAATATTTCTTAACACCGTGTGGATCATGTAGACAGTTTTTGATTGAATTTTGCAGTGATATTCCTTTGTTTATGTGTAAACCTGACTTAGAACCACATTCATATATTGAAACTACAAGTTCTGCCCTATTACCCCAAGTTTTTGGGAGGCTTTAAACATTGACTATATCGAGTAATTTCTGTATGTTTTGAGTTTAATATCAGTTTTATTTAAAAAAAAAAAGACCAAACCAAAATAGATCACAAACACAAACAAGACAGACAACGGTTCGTTTCCTGCCTACCAGGGAAACAAGGCATTTAAACACTTTACAGCCAATAAGGTGTTACGTCTGTAACCGCCGAGGCCACATTGCATGATAATGCCGTTCACAAAACAATTACGGCCCCCCCCCAATGATGGAAACCGTTTTTCTAGGAGAACAAACAATAGTGGGACGGATCTGAGAAGTTATTGAGGATTACCCCATCACTCCTACTAACCCTCTTATATACCAGACCACCCCCTCTTCGAACAAAGTAATTATTTTAAACTTTATCAAATTATCCAGCGCGGCACATATCAATACAGCAAATTAAAGCGATAAAAATCTATCCCGGCCAATAGCTGTAGTGATAAACATTATTCGTCAGAATTTACCCAGTGGTCATTCTAGAAAAGATTATTTGTCATGTATGTTCATTCGCTGTTATATATGTTGTAGTTTATATAGAACAAGTTTACTGAATAGAGTTTAGTTTCATATCCCATAAGTTAAGTGAAGGTATCATTTTAGTATTAGGTGAAGGGAGAGAATATTTAAAACCCAATCATGTAAATATTAGTAACATAACTAGTAGAAGAACATAAGTTGGGTGATGGAATTTTAAGTAACCTAAATGCAAGCACAGGTGTCATGAAGTAGTCAGGAGTGTATATAATTTCTAACATATGGTAGTTGCCTAAAAGTCAGTCAAATTTATAAAATAAAGCGCAATTAAAAATTAAAGAGTTCAATTATGGAAACTTAATGATGATGACATAATTGAACAGATGATGACATTGGAAGAAAAATATGTAACGTAATTAAAAATCTGAAAGTATAAGCACCCCTTTCAAACTATTAGTTAAGAAAACGTCGGGCTCATTTTTAAATAAACCTCAACTAAAATCCCGGCATATCACGCCTAATTAAAATAGTCACAAAATATGCATTGGTTTAACTTTTTACAGTGACCGAAAAGACCGGTTTTACAACGTAATAAATTCCTCTGAAGATCGCCTAAATGACAATAAGGACTGTCTGTTAGCTTTGGATAAGACAAATTTATGTCGCTATTAACGAAAAAAAAAATATTGGATCTAATGTTACACCGTTTTTCAACTTATTAAAAAGAAACTTATGTCGCTATTAACGAAAAATTGTTTTGCTAGTTTAAATAAATTTACCTATTAAAGAAACAATTTACGATGCAATAAATAAAAGGTTGTCTTAAAGCGATGAAAAAATCCTCAAGGAAATATAATATAGTTATATTTTATTAGACAATAAAAATTTTGGGTACGTTTCTGTGGAAAAAAAACATATAAAGTCTGAGTTTAACGATTTAAGTGCATTGCGCGTAAATAAGAGTCGTCTAGTCCAGGCGTGGGACAGGCTTTGAAAAAAGCCAAAGACCTATACAAGTTTTAAGCAAAAAACTACAAGAGGAAAATCAGGAGAATATACCTTAGTAGAATTAATGTTTTAGAAGTTAGTCTTGAAGTACCAGCGTTTGGAGTTAGTCATGTATTATGACTTGATATGACCAGCTAGGAAAGAGCCCAGTCTTGAAGACGTTTAGACTCAAGTGACACTTATATTCGTGTTAATAGACTCGTTGAGCGTCAGTCCTTTCAGTGCCAATTTAGACACCCTCGTATGCCAAAAGTATAGTAACCCTGTCTGCATTTAATTTTACTTCTGTGTTACTTGTGTGAGTATTCAATTAATCTCTTGTATTTTTAATTGTGTTCACCTTAGCTAGTGTATCTCATATTAGTCCCGTGCCTCCAATCTCCAATCCAATGAGAAATATGATTTCAACTTAAGATATAACTTCGAAAGATAGCCTTTTAATTGACTTCCGTAGACCTTGTGGCTATGGCGTTGTATGAACGATTCTTAAACAGCGGAGTCTGGGGAAGATTTTAAAAGAATAAGATTAATCACGACCACAAGCAATCACATTTAACCCCCCCCCCCCGACCAATTGGCAAAAAGGTTCCAAATGAATTAATATCCCTGGATCAAAATATTCAAACCCCCCAGAATGTGATGGGTATCATTATTACAGGGAAATGCTGGGGCAACCTCAGAAATCCAACCGGACAGTGGAATATATAAAAACGCATTATATTGAAGACCGACCTTAGCTATAAGAAACTCAGTGTAAAGTTGTATAAATTAGATTAACACTTTACTAAAGATCAAACCGTTATTAAACATTGTGCCAAAAGCTAAATATCTGCCAAGCGATCAATTAAGTGAAAATAAACATTAGCTTATATAAAAAATTGACAAGATTGCATCTCATTTAGAATCTTATCTATCAAATAACTCGACCAATGTAAAACATCAAAAAGGGTTCATAAATGTTGCTTATTTTTTTAAAGGAATCTCAAAAGGAAGAAAGTTATTCATGACAGAAATGATATATGGTTATTCTTCGTACCTAGGACATGAATAGAAACCATATGCTGTTAAACTAATACACACACAAAAAAGGAATCCAATCTATAAAATAGAGTTAACGCTACATGATGTTTGAACAATAACTATAAAAGACCGTTTTTGGCTCGTTACAGCATAAACGACAGTTTAAACTCCATTAATAACGACGGGCATCAATATAATCGGCCCAAAAGTACTCTTTTTACGGCAAAATTTTATCGTTTACAATTCCCAGTGTAGCCTAAATGATGAACAAATAAAACACCCACCCGGGCAAGAAAAGAGAAAATAAAAGGAACGAGACAAAAATATGCGGAGTCTAGAACATGACACATAATACAGGTATTACTAGATGAAAAAAGTGAACTCGATTTATTTTTATGAGATTTTGTTATCTTCGTATAACATTGAAGAAAAATGGCGATAGAAAATGTGTACAACAAACCAACCATTATATGGAGTGAAATGGCTTTCGGGCAAATATGGTAAATTTTCGTATAGAGGTCACACCTCTGAAATGCAGAGATCTGTCTTTTAATATCTTATCTTTTTCAATGATCTATACTTGTATATCCATGCGTCAATTTTCTCGAAAACTGCTTCATATTTTTGGGTGAGAATTGGCATCTAGATATTTTCTGACCTGAGAAATAAACTTCTAGATAGATCCCGAGTTTATGAAAATTATTTAAGAATTATTATTTAAGAAAGGGCCACACTATTTAGCCCGAGGTGCCGCGACCTGTGTCACCACTAATAAATATGTCCATGGAGGGGGGCAGTTCCTACGTTGGATAGACATTGATAACGATTCTCAATATTCTCTTCGTAACCCCATCAGGGTTTGGGAAAAAGTCAAACACAGTCGTAGAAAACAACTCACTTTTACTTCCAATCTCTACTCAAACCACCTATCTATTATCAGCTCTAAATACGAACTTGAACAACTTAAAAATTATATATCAGTAAAACAAGTGATTTAATAAGTGATGGGAGGGTCATTTTACACACCCACCATAGTGTTTCCTTAGACCAAACCGACAATTTAAGCATTTGGAATATTTTATCCTGTGGGAATTGCCCGATCAATCTTCGGTGTATGGTTTTGGTTCTCGCAGGAATTTTGGTTTTGAGCCTTGAACCCTTTCACACCAATTTAGTGAGAAAGGAAACTAATTTATATACAGTCCAGGTTGCTGATTTTGAGGGTTTTTATGTAACTCTAGAGGATACCAGTTTGGAGCAGCCCTTTGAAAGTTTAAATTTAGAATAAGGTATGTTTTTTAGTTATTAAAGCTTTGCCATTTTTCCGTCAAGAAAATCCTTTAAACTATGATCTTTAAAATTTAATGGTTTTGTTTTAGCTTTCCTTTCATGGATAATTTTTCTCTGTTCGTAATTATTACTACCTGTTTGCACAGAAGTAGTCCTTTCGGAATTGGCATTTACTTCCTTAATGTTAATTCCTTGAACGGGTTGTAATTGAGATTCTCGTAAACTCAATTCTGTATATGTTTCTGCGTTACTAGAATCATTCCATTTACTCGAAGTCTTTGTGTAAGGCTAGTTTAAACTTTTCAAATTATTTTCATTCATTTGGTTTAATAAACTTCCCTTTAAATTACATTGACAAATATTATGGGGGATGTCTTCCTCTATCAGTGTTTTATTTGTTTGGTCCCGTTCAAGTTCATCTGTTATAGGATCTAAGGGGTTGTCCTTTACCTTTGACCTTTGTTTCGCAATTTCGGGGTTCATGGATAAGAACCTTTCGTGGTCGTTTATATTTTTTAGTTGTCTACAAATAAAAAAAATCTAAAATGAAAACAGAAAAAAGACAAAAATTTGAATTACAATAGAGTAGTTCATCAAAATCAAAACAGTGAATTACCTTTTATGACCTTTTTGTTTTATTTATCCTCTTTTGTTCTTGTCTAAAACGTTCCCATTATTTATATATATATGTGGTATTTCCTTTTTAGCCAGTTAAGCTCAGCTGCGGACAGTATGACAGAATGATACAAAGAATAAAGTATTACTATAATGTCGAAAACAATAATTGGAACAAAATAGATCTACCCCAGCGATAAACAATAGCCGTCAGTATTTACCCAGTGATCACTCAAGACATGATCATATATGAAGAATACGAGATGATGGGCATTTTGAGATTTTTTGTTTCGTGGTCTTTGTTTCTGCGATACACCATTTTTCACCATAAATGCAATGACAGTATTAATTACAGGGAAATACTGGTTTCAGCCTCATAAATCCTACCGCACAAAGGAATAAATAAAACACCAGAATAGCATTCTGACGACAAATGTCAAAGGACATAGCCGGCATATCGTATTACAACACAATTAATGAACTGGCATTGCAATGAATGAGTGAATGAATGAATCGTTACCACGACCTGTGATATCATTTCACTAGGGTAATAACAGTAGTGCCATTTTGTCTGTGACTTTTATATTTTTCCTGACAGTGAGTCAATATTCTCAAATACGATTAAGAAGAATGAAATACGATACGGAAGAATACAATTTTAGAGTGCAAGTCCCAAGTTGTTTGTTGGCATCCTTATTTGGCTGAAGTCAATTAAAGTCTTAAGTTTGAGCATGTACGTGTCATCTAAATCATATTTTTTCTTAGCATTCTTATTTGCATGTAAATATCTAGTTTGATCTTTACTCAACCCAAAAATTTAAACTCATTTTCAATTTGAAAGAAATAAGAAGTGTTTGACACTGGGAATGGACTGCTGAACATTTCGAACATTCTGAACCCATCTTGTTTATTTGATATAGAGAAATCACAGATAACCAGCAATTTCAATTGTTGTGTCGCCACATTGTAGCTAGTCGAAGGTCTGGCATTAGCGAAGGTCTTATCCTTGTATGGTATACCAGACAAATAGATGAAAGTGATTAGTGCTATGTGAGAGAATAACGCTGTGTTTAAGGTAGGAAATGAGATTAGCAGCTGGTTTCGTATTAAATCAGGAGTTGAGCAAGGTTGCTTTCCATCTCCATTTACAAGGGCCATTCTGATGGATTTTGTCATAAGGAGCACAGCATAGGTAATGTTAGAGCACGGAATCAAATGGGGAATCAAAGTCCCCTAAACTTTAGCTATGATAATGATTTAAGGATTCTAGATGAAAATATTGGTAAAATGAATAAACTTTTAGAGGTATTTTGAGTTCAGTGTGCTAGAATAGGTTTGAAAATTAATGTTAAGAAGACGTAATTCGCTACCGTAGCTTCACTTACCTTGGTGCTTTAATTAGTAAAGATGGTGTGAGCTGTGAAGATGTTAAAAGTAGAAAAGCTAAGGCTTAGAGTGTTTTTTCACGCTTGAAAAAAGTCTTTGACAATATGGAGATAAGTCTACAAACCAAGATTATAATAATAGAGCTACAGTGGTCAAATATGGTTCTGAAGCATGTGCGCTCCGAAAAATGGATTAAGATTTGCTTGATGTTTTCTAGGAGAATTGTCTACGGATTGTTCTCGGTAAAAGGCTGACTGACCTTATTACAAACAGTAGGCTGTACGAAAAGTGTGGTTCAGTCTCAGATAAAAAGGGAGGTTGTCATAAAATAGATTTAAGGGAAATAAGAACTTCCTGGGAGTGTGTAAAGAGCGGGGCTTTGAATAGATTCGGATGGAAGAGGAGCGCGCTTAGCTGTGTTGACCTCAGGCGGCTATATGCTACGTTGTGTTGTTGTTAGTAGTAGTAGTAACCTACTTTGACCCAATAGTCTATAAAATAGGAGAATGTCCCTGAAAGTCACTATAGTAACTCTCAAATCCCCAAAAATTCTTTTTGCAAGATTAAGTCACATGAACACTACAACCATGGAGTCATTCTAGTGTGTGACCTATGACCAGGCTAACGCCTCAATAGTTACCACACTCACTCGGGAAGGCGCCAAGACATCGACACGTCAGGACCACTACCGTCAAAACATCGACAAAATCCGACATAACGTTAACACGTCAGGACATCGACAGTCATAACATCAACATTTCAGGACATTAACCGTCGCAATCACCACTCGTTAGAACATCTACAGTCATAACATCGACACGTCAGTTCATCGACAGTCACAATCACTTCCCGTCAGAACTTCAACAGTCATAACATCGACAGTCACAACTACTACCCGTCAGAACGTCGACTCGTCATAACATCAAAAATTTTTTTCATAACAAAAATCCGTCAGAGCCGCTAACCGTCAGAACGTCGACAGTCATAACATAGACGCGTCATAACATTTAAAAAAATCTTCAGAACGAAAATCCGTCAGAAACCTCTAACAGTCAGAACTTCGATAGGCATAACATCGACGCGTTATAACATCTACAACTTAAAAAATTTAATTTATGGGGTTTAAGGGGGAAAAGGTACCTAGGTTAGGGTAGGTTACGTGTTTGATACATCCTATGCTATGCCCTAACCCCCCTGAACTACAAATATATAGCCGAAATTTGTTTCTAAACTATCATATACTTATTATTATTATATAAGCTTATAAATTCTTTTCATAACGAAAATCAGTCAGAGCCACTAACCGCCAGAACTTCAACAGTCAAAACATCGACACGTCATAACATCTAAAAAAAATTTCATAACAAAAATCTATCAGAAAAACTAACCGTCAGAATTTCAACAGTCAGAACAACGACACGTCAAAGCATCTAAAAAAAAATTTGGTGTTATGGCATGTCGATGTTACGACTGTCGACGTTCTGACGGGTAGCGATTGTGACTGTCGAGGAACTGACGTGTCGATGTTATGACTGTCGACGTTCTGACGGGTATAGATTGTGACTGTCGATGAATCGACATGTCGATGTTATGACTGTCCACGTTCTAACGTGTAGCGATTGTGACTGTCGATGAACTGACGTGTCGATGTTATGACTGTCAACGTTCTGACATGTAGCGATTGTGACTGTCGATTTCCTGACGTGTCGATGTTATGACTGTCGATGTTCTGAAAAATTTTCCTTGTCGACGAAATGGCGTTTAGTGCTTGTGACGGTTAGATGAAATGGTAGCATTCCCACTCACTCTTATCACCTTTCAAATACAGTGGTATAATTAAGGTTTTCCTGAAATCGCTATGTACCTCCTCTTTTGCAAAAAATAATATTAATAATTTTCACTAAGTTATTTCTAACCTCAGAGCGACCATATTTAAGAAATTCATCTCGCATTATATAATCATGTGTCGGCTGACACAATCTCTCCTTTCTTCCTGTGATTTTCCCATTTGAATTTGAATGATGAATTGGGAAGCTAGGAAAGCCAAGCGTCTGTCCTTTTGATATCCCAGGTCCCGTTATAAGTGTAATGGCTTTGAAGTTATTCATACGATCTTGTTTAGTCTCTAAACTATACGAAGAATTCTCTGCTAAATTCTTTGCAGAAGGAAAAAATCATTCCTCTTCTTACAGATGAGGGACAATTCGAGAACCTCAGTTCCACATCTACCTCCAATTATATTGCTTATCTTGTCAACTTTACTGGTAAAATTCCTGAATAGTATATTCCCTGGCATAATTTAATTTCCATTAAAGACGCATTTAATTTCCATTTAAAACGCATTTGACTTTGTTAATTACAATGTATTAGTTCAAAAACTTGTCACTGAATTCAATATTGATCTTTTCCTGCTGAAAATTAAATTTTAAAAAAAACAAGTTTTTTTAACCGAAAGTAAGGAACAATATTAAAAATTAAAACAAATAAAACTGTTATGTGTGTAAACGGGGTCGCCCCCTCCTCAACACCTTGTTCTTTACGCTAAGGTTTTTTAGTACTTTTAAAAAAGTATTTTATTGTTTTAATTAAACGGCCCTTGTGTTTCAAGAGTAACTATTAAATAATTGGGAAAAAATACAAACTTTAGAATAAATAGAGTGAGTTTGAGGAGGGGGCAAACACCTTCTGTTCGTTTAAATTCAAACAGTACGGTATTAAACTCAAATAGCGTCAATTACTCAAGGATAAACGGTTAATTCCCCCTTTACCAATAATTAGGAATTAACTCAAGGATAGTTTATGCAAATTTGCCCTCTGTCTGTCAGTAAAAAAAAATAATACATTTTTTATACATATCAAAATTACTGTGTATAAACCCGTCACACCGCAATTGGTAGCCTCGCCCTGGTGACTAGTAATAATCCAATAGAGAAAACTCGTTAGAGGGAAAATAGCACAGAACAATACTAACAAATACATCCGGGGCGTATCCAGAATTTTCTGTAGGAGAGGGGCGCAAAATAGGTTTATCCAAAAAAAATTAGGGGGGAGGCAATAATGATTGATCCGATAAATTTGCGTTACGAGCAAGTTTAATTAACGCAAACTTGAGTTAATTAAGTAAATTACACTACTTTAGGCTACGCTAGGGGGCGCGCAGCCCCCTCTCCCCCCACCCCCTGGCTATACCCCTGTAAAGCCCGTAAGGTAAAAAGAAAAAATATATTTTACAGTAAACCACAATTAATTCAGTTTCAGCCTTCGATCAAGTTTCCAAAAAATATCATCCCTCTATTTATATTAAAGATACTCAATAGTCCTCAACCGTACTTCAAGAAATAATACAAATTCGTTTTCCCGATCTATGACTGCTACCTTTTATCCTACTTTGCAATTAGCCATTGGTAGTACATTGGGTGTCACTGAATCTCGTCTTCTCTCCTAAATAGCATCCTGCTGCCATTTCCGATTTCCAACTTATTTTTATAGACATTGTTCTTCCTTTTTTTGAAGTTGCGCTTCTTTCTTATTGCGGTGAGACTTCCGTGTCTGAAAAAGCACATCATTTATGTGAAGTAAACTGTCAAATTTTACTAACGTGTTTATGTCAAAACACCGTGCTTGCCGTATTTCTTACGGAGATCAACGAATCAGTATTTTTCTTAGACAGACGAAACACGATTCCGAGAAGAAAAGCTGGAGACATGAATATTCAATCCCAACATTCCTTCGCCACAAAAAAAAACTTTTTTTGAATTTTTTTGTTTCACTAAGAGTGTTTCCCTAATTCATAAAAGACTCGAAACAAAACTTAAAAAACATCTAATCGAGAGATCGTTCAAAATTAAAGTACTAAGAAATAAACAAAAATTAAAAAAGGCAATATTAACCCCAGGTTATCCAGTTGCTTGGAACATATAGAGTCCAGATAGTATTTTATAAACAGTGTTTTATAAAGATACTATTGAGAGGCTTATCCAGGACATACAAATAAATAGTAGCCTAATTAGTGGTCAAATGAAAATTTCTAGAAAACTGGGACTGGAAACTGGGAAACTGGGGCTGGAGACTGGTCCTAGTTTCAAAAAATTATCACTAGTTCCATCTAGCACTTGACTAATCTTGGCGCTACTGTTCTCTTTCTTTAACTTGGCAAATTTGTTAGTTTCAGAAATATAGATCCAATACTTATTACTATGCTAATATTGACTAATATCACAATATGTGGAATACATTTTAGCTAAAGCTCGGCGTGAATATTTTCCACGGTTAGGTACAATTTTCGCATATCCGATGTTCAACTTTTCTTTAACATCTCTCAGAACTTGAAGTCACCAAAAAGTGAGTGTAGAACAAATACTAATTCCTAACCACCGTAAACTCGTAATATTGCGAATTACTGAGGATCCACAGAACAAATTATGAGCTGATGATTTGGGATTGAAAACTAAATAATAGCATTTATCAACATTCAAAAACAGACCAACATCCCGAAATATAATATAAATATGTTGCACCGATAACGCCAAAATAGACTTGGTTCGGCTTAAAACTAGCAGGTCTTCTGCATACGCAATATAAGACCCATGAGATAAATTATAAAAATACGAAGGCTTGATTCCTAATAACACATTTTGAATGCAAGCATTAAATAGATAAGGTGATAGCACCCCACCCTGTCGTACTCCAGATTGAACTGGTATATTACCGCAGTACCCTCTACCAGATTTTAAACAAAGAAACGAATTACTATACCAAATTTTAAGCACATGTATGATAGATGGGTTCACTCCAAACTCTGGCAAAGAGTGCCGCATTTGTACATGGTTAATACTATCGAACGCTTTAAATAAATACAAAGCGCAAATACGTAATTCATAACCTTTAGATTAGGCATCATAGAGAGATGAAGCTAAAACCTTATGCGCATGTTGACACCCAATACGAGGTAGAAATCCAAATTGGTTTGAGTCTTTCTCGGTTCGTTCAATAATATATGGGAGCAGAACATATTCAAAAACCTTACTAATATTGCAAGCAACAGTGATGGGCCTGTATGAACTGCAATCAAAAGGGTATCTTCCGTGTTTAAGAATCGAAGTTACCGTTCCGCAAAGGAAAGAATCAGGCACCATTGACAAACATAAACAGAACTTAAAAAGTAACTGGAGCTGAGCAACTAGTGCCGGACAATCACAACGTAAATGGTGAGCGCTAATCCCATCAAGATCACTTGATTTAGACTTAAGTTTAAGCATACAATTAACAATACTTTTACTTGAGACGGGAATAACATACCCAAGACGGGAATAACATTATACTCAATCTTACAAAAAATATTTTTATAAGGCCCAAGCCAAGACGAATCTGGGATAACATCACTGGTCCCTAATGAATCAAATTTAGACGTATTAATGACTTGTTTCCTTTGCACTGTACTTTAGGGAACTCAGCACCATTATATACCAAACGAAGATACCGTTTAAACTCCGCTTCTGTCTTAATCTTTATATCAAACACTTGGCCTCGCAAGGGCCGCCCACGCGCAATCCAGATGCGAAGCCAGAGTTTAGCACGATTTTTGACGGCTTTAAGACCCGGGTCTTCTTTCCAAATTCGACTTCGAGTTTTGAGTTTAACCCGGACAAGGGGACCAGCCACATTCTCAGCCTGTTTCATGCACATAACTAAGTGAAGGTAATAAACATTCAGTTGCACTCTGGCTTGTGGCGAAAAAACACTCGCGCACTGTAGATTAAAAGGGATCTTGACACAGGACAACAGAGCTGTTAGGGTAGGAATATAGAAAGTCCAATTGGCTTTGCTCCACTCTCGTTTTATACACCATTTTTTATTAGCATCACAAGGATGATTAGATGGATCAGAGGTTAGTGTCACAGTAAGGGAAAGGGGAAGGTGGTCAAAATCACGCTCGTCAACATTAACGACAGAACAGGGAACATTGGCAGAGCAAATACAATGATCAATATTGGTCACAATTCGTCTATTATGAATATAACTGGAATTAGGGGCTTTGGGTACTATGCGGTAGCCAATAGGCAACAAATCTTAAACTAAGTTGGCACGAGTAGAGGAGCTATGAACATCACAATTGAAGTCATCTATCATAAGCCAACGATACCCATGCTTTTCAATATTGCATAACAGTTTTAAGGGATGAGCAGGCATTAGAAAACTTAGTAAGTGAAGCTAGACGTTTCTGATCGCAGGGATGATATACATTTATAAATACAAGGTGACCAAGTCGTATTACCATAATATATAAGAGATAGGTGACAATAGAGGAATGAAATAAGATAGGTGACAAAGGAGTAGCTAATCGTTTGATGGGAAATAATATAAATAAAAAAATAAATTTTAAAATGAGTAAAGTTTATTACGTCATTAAATGAAAAAAGGTTTTTTAAGTGAAAGTAAGGAGTGACATTAAAACTTAAAACGAACAGAAATTATTCCGTATATGAAAGGTGCCTTTCCCCTCCTAAACGGCTCGCTCTTTACGCTAAAGGTTGACTTTTTGTCACAACTCTAATTTTAAAACAATAAAAACTTTAGCGTAAAGAGTGAGGCGTTGAGGATGGGACAGCCCCTTTTCATATACGAAATAATTTCTGTTCCTTTTAAGTTTTTAAAGTCACAAATTATCTTCAATTGAAAACACTTATTAAAAAACGTTTTTACGTTAATGCAGGTTCAATTTTAGCTAACCGTATGTGAACATTTAAAACAAAAATTTGCATATTAATTTCGGCAGATTTATTCCATTTATGAAGGACTGCCCCTTCCTCAATACCTTGCTCTTTACTTTCAAGCTGCTAGCACTTTAAAAAAAAACGGTCAAACCTCAAACATATATTGAATAATTTATGTTCGTTTTATGTCCAGAAACGCTTCCGTGATCTGTCTTCAGGCAAAAAATGGCAAAATTCCACATTTTTAAAGCTAGGACCTGCAAACTTCTACAGTTGAGTTCTACAGTATTTTTGATATCAAAACTCAATTTCTTAGAGTTTTTATTAATATTGAGCCGAGTTGCCCTATAGAGCTTAATTCGATGGTGTGGTTTTCATTAAAATTCCTTCAATTTTAAGGGTTGTTTTCCCCTACTTCAAAAATCAGGCAAATTTTCTCAGGCTCATAGTATCTGATGTGTAACACGAAACTTGATCAATCTTCAATCTTTGGAATCAAAAAAATAAGAAGGCTCTTTTGAAGTTACTACTGATATCAAAACGCCATTTTCTAAAGTGTTTGTTACTTTTAAACCGTTACTTCTTACTTACAGTTACTTACCACGAACTGTTTGATTTGTATTTTTTATGTGTCTAACTATGTGTACAGAATAGCAAGCTTTTTTTTAGAAGTCAACGGCAAATGAGAACTACATTACTATATTAATAAATAAGACTAGGCACATATAAAACGAATATTTGATATATAATAAAATTACCAAAGGCATTTTTTAATATTGTAAATATAAAAGAAAATATATTAAATATAATTCATCTTTAGTAAGGTGCAAATGACATAATTAGATATTTATGGTTATGGGAGGGGGCAGTAGCCAGACTCCCGTATGTAACGATTTTTTCTTGTTTTAAGTTTGACTTGAATGTTGAATTAATTTTTTTTTATTAAATATTGAAGATGCACCCTTCTGACAAAAGATGCTCATACAGTATCTTCTGGTTGATGTCAACATTAAAATCTTCTGATTTAGTTCAACATCCACTTAATATTCAATTATATATAGAAATCAATAACCTTTGATATTCTTGAGATATTGCAGATAAAAATTTTTGGCAACCTGGATGCACTGTATCATTTTGATATAAAGGATATTGTTACATTATTTTTTAGCTCAATAGTTTTAGTTGTAATAGTAAAAGTTGCAAGTTTCAACAGTCAGAGTCCCAATTGCAGCCGCAGTAACAGTCTAATTACATTCACAGCTGAAAGTCGCCGCAATTGCAGTCTTTTGTTGTCAGGCTCACAATTAGTGTCAATTGTAAGTATTCGTAGTCATAAGTACACAAAGTCACAAGTAGTAATAGTAAGAAGTAATCACGGCCACTACTAATGAAAATTGTAAATTGTCTCAGTCTCATCAAAGTAGCAACCATTAAATGGTTTTAGTCATAGTCACAAGTAATCTTGTTCGCTAGTATTTACAGTCAAATCTAGTTAGAATTACAAATAGTCGAAGGTGCAAGTAGTCACACTAGCAGATACAAATTAACTCAGCCACAGTCATAAGTAGTTGCACTAGCAATTAGTCCGAAATTCTTATAGTTGCGATTGAAGATCGTCGTTCTCACAAGTAGACGCAGTTGCAGTCACAGAAGTAGCAATAGTGGTCCTGAAAACAATAATCTATTACCCTTAGCGGCTCCCTTTGTAACGCAGGTAAACCCAGTTGACAACTCTGATATACACAGTGGACAAGATAATGGAGTAAAATAGAGGTGGTCAAAGTTGTAAGAAGTCCAAGATGAAAGTAGTTTAAATTAGCAATATTCAAAACAACAAGTATTCGCAATCACAACTGCAAAACTAATAGCAGCAGAGATCCTGAAAGTAAAAAGTGAGCTCCTATAGCCAATCCAAAGATATTACATCTAGACCCATGTGGTAACCTTGACATGAGTGTGTCTTATGACGTGTGTCTAATGATATAGGAGACATTGCGGAGGATCTAATTGCTATGCCTCCTAGATTGCAAGGAGGCATAGCAACTAGATCTCTTGACTAGTTTAAATAAAATAAAAACTAAAAATTTGATAATTGTAGAGAAGAAGAATCAACTACACAGGGCAAGTAGAGGGAGGCTGGTTGACCTCCAATCTTGTAGCAACCCCTCAATACTCATAGAAAGTTTCAACGTCTAGTGCCCTCAGTCCTGTGTTGCCACGGTACCAGGTTTGCTGTGAAACTTCACTGGTTTTTTTTGACAGCCACCGGTTCACAGGTGTTTGCCGCCGAATGGAAGACAGTCACAGGTTTTTCTGCTAAATATTCCTAATATGACCGAATGTTCTGCTAAAAGTTGAATTTTGTTGAGCTCACATTTTCGGGTTTTTTTTAGTAATTTGGAAACGACATCTATTCGTCATAAAGCTGGAGCTTCGTTGCATTTTTTAGGGTTTTTGTGAAAGTTGGAAGAATTTTTGTCGCGACAATAAATACGTAATGTTAAGTCTGATTAGTCGCCGTCCCTAAATGATGAAAATTCTAATATCTTTTCACGCCAGTTTTTTATCTAAAGAATGTATTTCCACTTTTTCCAACAAGGTGCCGAGGTTCACTCTTTACAATGTTCCAGCTACATAGTAACAAACGCATATGTCTGTTAAGAAAAAGAAAAATCAAAAGAAAGGGATTGATTGAACACATGACCATTACAATCAGCATCAAACTGAACATATTTTGAAAATATAGCAGGCTTGAGAATTTGACTTCACTGGCTATGCCAAATGTAATTTCGTAAGAAGATAATACCACACTCTCATAGAGTCCATTGGTACATAAAATTACAATAATTTCTGTCTTGGACATTCTTCAATCAATACGAATTATTCCCATTTTCCATACTTTATCTAGAAAGTATGGATAAAGACAACAGCCATCAGTTATTGGAATCTTCGTCACTTACTACAATTTGGTTGTACTTCCCATAGATAGGTAGATAGATAATTTATTCAGTTACTAGGCCATATAAAAACATCACAATGATTATATAAGACAATAGCCAGCATACGCTTAAATAAATGGTATAACTACTAAAAACAAACAAAAACCTTACGGCCATTATTCACATCTTTTTAAACCCTCTTTTAAAAATACATTCACTGCTATAATCGTCTTCCGTGATGAAGACTTAAGGATCCCAGGAAAAACACTTCCCCATCACCTAAATACTTCAATCTCAAACCTGAAAGCCCCTGGCACACCGTAAAAAAATGGAGCAAATTTTCTTCCTCCATACAACATAAAGATCAAGTATAACATGATCTCTGGCCCTGAGCTTTTCTTTCAAATACTTTTAATCTCCTTTTTAAGGGCAAACCAGTCGCTCGGACCTGGAATCAAAGACGCAAGTTTTCCTGTGTAAAATTCATATTCAATAATAATAATTTACGCCACCATACTCTTGTATCATAGATTGCTGGAACACAGTTTTAGATTTTCGAACCTATTCATGCCGGAGTTGAGTCTCTTGATACTCCTGAACATGATTTAGCTTATAATAAATGTTATCTGTATTACTTCTTGGCCCAAGACATTCAGTCTAAGTGTGTTAAAGTCCGGCCTTATCAAGGATGGGGTCAAAATGGACCGGCCATGATATTTTTAACGGTATGAGGTTTTTGACGAATTTCAGATGTTGTTGTGCACTTTTTTCACAGGTTTCGAAAATTCTAGTGGCAACACAGCCTCAATCATTCCTTAGACCTAACTGATGTTGCCTTTTAACAATCAAAAAGTACAGTTTGTTTTGATTGTGTTCAACATCCCTGTCCCTGTGTTCAACATTTCCTTAAAGTTTCACCTCAATAGTCTAAGTTTTTTTTTATTCAGGATCTAATATGCCTTCTTTTCTTAATACCTTGTATGCGAAAAATGGGTAACTTGCATCACAAACAGCCCTTGTCCTGCTGGCTTTGGTGGTTTTCCTCAACCCATGAGTTATAATTATCTAACTTTTGCATTGTTTTGAGCAAGACAGATATCTCAAAATTTTTATCGGGTACAATTTCGGAAAAGGGCGTGTTCAGGGGATGGGAGTGATCTTAGAGTCCATGAGACCCCCAGTTGAAGGAAGGTTTTATGTGTTCACCTTGGTTTCCACATGATTTTCCACACTTATCAATTTAAATTTGGAACGAATTTTGCAATAATCACAAAAAATGAACTATAAAATAAGAAAATCAATTTTCCTTCTTTTTTCATAATAAAACACGTGCATTACCAACCAAAAGTACTTTCAAAAACATGAAAACACGACATAAGAATTTAAGCGAACAAAACTATTACATATGTGAGGGGGTGTCCCCTTACTCAATACCCCGCTGTTGACGTTGCAGCTTGACTTCTAATTATTCTAATACCAGTCACAGTCTAGGGTGTAATTTAAAAAAAATTCGTGATAATTTGATTAAGTGATGCCCAAACCCTAAACGCAGTGGAGCTAGAGGTCGGCAGATACTCGGGTTAATACCAAACTCTCCCCTCCTACATTTTGTCCTACAAAACTCACCGCTTGTTCTTTTACATATGGGAGGGGGGGACATGATTGTCCCCTAATCGTCAGTGATGCCTAAACATGTACTTTTTCGAAACGAAAATTGACCCATTTTGTCAGTTACGGCTTTATTTCCTTTAATTAGACTGTTTCTCACAAACCGTCAGTGTCATAGCTAGGGGGTAGCAGGGACAGCTATACCGGGAAAAGCCTCTGGGAAGCACTTAACAAAAGTTTTTTTTTTGTTACGCGAGTTTGTTAAATATAGCGAAAGGAGGTACACACAAAGGTCCAAACAGTAGACTTGGGGTGGGGGGGGGACTTAAACTGGTAAGGATTCAGAAAATATTTTAATAGAAAAAAGTCGAGAAACTAATTTTCTGAATGCAATGAAGCAATAACTTTATTAGTTCTTTGTAGCCGAGAGGACACAAACATTTTGTAACCTAAATAACAACACATTATCTATCTTGTAATCTCATATTAAAAAAATAGCTTCTAACAATGTTTATCACTGCTTGCACAATTATATTTACTTGTTTTATACCTTAACGCAATCTTAACTTCTTCCTGAGTGTTAGTCGAATAAGATATGACCGAAAAGAAAAACAAAGATACTTCAAAATCAATTTATCAACAAAGCATTGTAAAGCAAATACTATAATGACCTGAATAAAAAGATGCGGATATACTACAGAGGGAATCTCCCCCCTATATTCTCCCTTTAGATTTTGAAAAATACCTTTTCAGGGGGTACTTTCCGAAGTCTTTTTTATGCTTCCATTGAAGGAAAAACGAAAAAATACGAACTTTCGACCCCCCCCCCCACCTAGATACTTCAAATTTCATTTTGCCTTACCCCTTAAATGTTCGTAAATAAATCAGGCCACTGACTTTGCCCAAGAAAACTGTCCCCTTTACCCCCTAGCCACGCCACTGGCTGTTAGTGAGTAAATAAGCTAATAAATTGAAAATACCACGGAAACTGCAAAATGTGTCACTTTATGTTTCTAAAAATTCCATATTCAGGCATCGATAACATAAATAGGGGTGGCCCCTATCCCCCCCCCCCCAATATTTTGCGTCTTATATATTGAAAAAAAAAATTTGGGGAAAAGGGGTTAAAGACGATTTTATCATAATTGAAGATGCTGTGAATATAAGAGCCTGTTACCCAAAGACGGGTTTTCTGACCAATGCACTTCGTGTGGAAGGAGTTATCGTAGAAACCTCGAAAGAAGCTCATTCAATTAGAAATCGAAAGTTATAGTGCCCATTTTAAGAATCAAAAGTGATTAGAGGGCAACAAGACCCCTCCCACCTCTGTCCATCATTTCCCCAAGCACATCCAATCAAAATTTTGATATTGCATTTTTGTTCAACACAGTTGACAGGCCCAGTAATTATGTTTGTAAATGAAATGCCCCTATGAACCAAAACCCTAAACAGTTGGTTTCTCATTATAATGGAAACATGCATTGCAAACGAGGAAATTTTTTTTTATGTAAACTCTGCTAAAACTGTTAATACGGAGTTTTAGAAATACCCAGGGGATATTTTCTGGTGGGGGGGGGACGTATAGAACCACAGTAGCCAGAACCAGAGAGTTGGAATCCTTTGTCCGAAGAGAAGGGGGTTCGGTTTCTGGTGTCACCGGTTATTTGGTTGTGGGACGGGGTCAGTAGTGTTTCTTTGTAAACACAGCCAGAGTCAACCAAGCTCAAAATAGATACCTGGAGAAATCTCGGGAAAGCAAGCAGGAAGGGTGTGCAACAGAACAGGATGGCTGGTCTCGAATCACCCCCCCCTCCCCCCTTTGCACTTATTGGCTGAACGGCCATTAAACGGAGATCAGCACCAAAAATCACGACTGTAAAAGTTCAATGCTGAATTACTTACTTACTTACTTACATAGCTTGTTTTAAACAACAAGTAGAACAATAGGGACATTTTTTGATAAGACAGTTGAATACAACTTTAAATGAATATTAAATGTCAGTGTGGTCTTCTCACTATTTTCATAGCTGGTTTGAAAAAAATTTATATGTATCTAAGTGCTCTAGAAAAGGGATATGACGTATTCCATTAACCAGATTTGTAAATTTATAAACAAAGTGAAGACATTAACTCTCGGACTTCGAGGAAGAGAAACCCCGCTAATGGGATTATTAATATCTTTGAAAGCTATTGATCTAGGACATGTAAATGAAGCTTCTGGGAATAAAATTAGAGCTGAAAATATCCCCTTGGTAGCCGTTTTCAAGTTTCTATATCTACTACTTCTCTAACCTATTCAAACGTTTAAGAAATTGCATAAGGACAAGTCTTTATTTATTAGTCAGGACATAATAAATTTTTACAAAATTTAAGTTTAATTGTGATTTTCATTTACTCCATGTTTGGGGCGTAATGGATAATGAACACATGATAATACATAGTAATTAAACATGTTATGGATTAAATCCTCGCTGTTCAAAACTTTGCTGAGTTTAGTTTAATTTTACATGTCAAATTAGTTAGTCTTTTTATTTGATTTAATTAGTTAGTCTTAATTAGTCTTAAAACTAACTATTTAATTAGTTAGTCTTATACTTTTATACATAGTAATTAAACATGTTATGGATTAAATCCTCGCAATTCAAAACTTTGCAGAGTTTAGTTTAATTTTACATGTCAAATTAGTTAGTCTTTTTATTTGATTTAATTAGTTAGTCTTAATTAGTCTTAAAACTAACTATTTAATTAGTTAGTCTTAGTTAGTCTTAGACTTTTATACGTAGTAATTAAACATTTTATGGATTAAATCCTCGCCGTTCAAAACTTTGCTGAGTTTAGTTTAATTTTACATGTCAAATTAGTTAGTCTTTTTATTTGGAATTTTGTCTCTATATATGCTAAAAAACTTATTCCTGATAAAATATATTCTAAAATGTTTCCCCGAGCCCCCAAACACACCGGCATTTCTTATATCGGCCCCCCTCCCTCCCCCCCCCCCGGAGTAAAATTCCTGTAAGCGCCCCTGCTCAATGTGACTCAGGTTTGAGAGCTCTTCAATATAAACATTACTAAGCAATGAATAGTAAGTAATCATACCCTCTGTCAACTGAAAACCAGGTTCATCTTCCTGATCGTGTTTTTCCTACACCTATTTTTCCTAATTTCCCTTGTGCTCGTTACTATGGTAATAAGGATGTTTGGACTGGAGTTGATTCCTTAGAAGCACCATTTTTCTCCGCCACCGAAAAGCCACTTAGGGTCAAATTTCCCAAATTCTTTAAAATTGTTTTTAATCCTCGTTACCAACACTGAAAGTCAAAATTTTCACATATGATTTCTAGAGAAATTGCCTACGGATTGTGTTGGGTACCCAACTGTCGGACCGTATTTTAAATAATATGCTCTATGTAAAGTGTGGTTCAATCAAACTTTATAGAGCTAGAACGACAGGTAAGTTGAGATGGCTGGGGCGCGTTCTATGGATGAAGGATGACAGATTGCCAAAGATTGTCTTTTTGATCCAACCGTCTAGGGCTAAACAAAAAGCAGGTCATCTGTAGTTGGAATTGGAGGATGTCGAAAAGAAACAGTTAAGGGAGATATGAATTTCTTGGAAAGGAATAAAGATGGAAGCTTTGAATTGATTGGGATGAAGGAGCAGTGTGCATAGTAGTGTTGTCGTCAGGCGGCTTGGAGCTGCGGTATAGTAGTCGTAACTGAACCTATTGTATTATCGAAATATAAACAAATAGAAATTATACCTGTTACAAAAGTATTCCCATGACCTACGATCCCAACCTTTGATAAATACAAACTGTCTATTAGATCTCACTTTTGGAAAAAAAAAGAGGTGGCGGTTTGCTAAGAGTAACTTGAATCCCAAAATTACTGTAGGCCCGTGTTTACCTAATTCTTTGACTGAGTCGAATGCCATAAGTACTCCCCAGTCCTGTTAATATTATTTCAATTTTTTTTTTCTAGTACTGTCACAACCAATATGGTAACAAAAAAGTTAAGATTCTTCCAGCAGTTGCGACCAAGCGGTGATTTAGTTATTACTACATTTAAACGCTGGACCTTTTCTAGTTGGTGACCCCGAAAACCTTATGAAGGATTCAATTTGCTCTTTTCTAATACTCACAATATATATTTAATATACCAACTACAAGGAGTCATACAATCTTGATTTTGATATTAATCATATTTTAGTAGCATCAAAATTCTGTAATTACCGCTTATTGCTAATTGGCAGAAAACCGAAGATCACTCCGATATTTTCAATTTACACAATCTTAAGCAAAATTTATTGCTTTCCATAAAAAGCTAAAAGGTTGTTATATTTCCCAGAAAAAAGGGCTCCAGAGATCAAGCCATGAATTAATCCAATTGGAAGACAGA
>NC_142812.1:1876722-1924516 GCF_049724085.1 Artemia sp. Qi Xiang Cuo
AAGTCTTTAGGAGTTGCATGAAGCTTATATTATGCGTAAATTGAATATCATTTTAACCTATATTTTCATAATTTACTCCTAACGGATTGAAAAATGAAAACTAAACTGTTTATTCACATGACAAGTAAGGGGGGGGAGTCGTTGTGTAGAAATTTACAACATTTGACAAGAAAAATAATGTGAAAATATATGCGTTGCGTCTCTAGGCATGTTTTAATTTTTTTTCAATCTTTCTTTCGATAAAGTTTCTTTTATATTCCCAGGAGGGGGGGGTGAAAACTATGGTTTTTAACTTTGATATGCAAGGCTAGAAAGAAAAGTATTTTAGGAGTTGCATGAAGCTTATATTATGCGTAAATTGAATAGCATTTTATCTAATTTAAAGCCTATAGACTGGAACATTTATTTTTTTTCTAAATGGTAAAAATAGAAACATTGATTTCTATCCTAAGGCTATAGACTTTTTTCTCTTCTTTTAAGGCAAATTGTGAAGAATATGTGTCCCCTCCATCTAAGAAAGCGAAAGAGGAGGAGGCAGTCCCCGCGAGACCATCCATTATTAAGTATGCTGGCCCTTACACGACCCCCAAACAAGTGTTGACTGCACAAGTTTAATCTCTACAGGCAACAATGCAGCCTGGTAGAAAATTGAAGAGCGAGTGGGCGGCTGCTTTCCACGGACCTTTAATACCTGTCCCGCCTACACAAGAGCGTGATGTTACCGCACCATTCATCCTTCAACACGCGCTACCCAGGCCATCTGGTACCGAAGTGCAACCAGGATTTGCAAATGTGAGCATTTTTACCTTTACTTATAGAAATATATATATATATCTATTTCTTCCAATGTTTTTTTTTTAGTGTTTTCTTGTTTACTATTTTTCAACACTTTAAAAGTGTTTCTCAGATATATTTAAAAAAAATGTTATTTTCTCTATAGTCCTACACCCATTGTTTTAAATTTCTCTGCTCCCCCATCCCTCGGAGATATCTAAATATAATTTTTTTTTTTGCAAAGAAACCGCTCTTTTTCTAATCTTTCCAATTTTCTCTGTTCCCTCCATTGTAGGCATCTTCGCTATTTTCAACCTTATAATAATATTTTAAGCTAATTTTATAGTTTACTGCTATCTCACCATTTGAAACTCAAAATGCTATTTTTCGCCGTGAATATTATAGTTTTAATTTTTGGCATAAGGCTCCGCACATACATATAAATAGATCTGTTTCACCCCTTTTCCTGTTTTGTTCTATCATTAACGGTTAGTTTTGTTCTATCATTAGCGGTTAGTGGTTAGGACAAGTCTAGGCTTTCAGTGCTCTTACATAATTCTGTTGTTTGGCCACGAAAATAGTGGAATTGTCTGCAAAATTAGCGATAGATATTTAGGACATTGGAATTCTATGTAAGAGCGAAACAAGTTATACCCCCCAAAAATAATAATTGCTATTTATGACATTGCTGAAAAGGGGGAGGGGGTTGTTTTTTCTCAATGTTAGGTGGAACAATATAAATCATAGATATATGCTTATATATGCATATATGCAAGCCCCCTTTTTACATTCTGTTTCCTTAATTTTATAGCTTTTCCTTCCCAGTGGTCAATGCTATAGTGTCATTCAATTAATTTGGATTTTCAACTATACTATAATTTTTTTTTATAATTATAATTTTCATTCAATTATAATTTTTTCTTGCCATTAGGCAAAGAAACAACACTCGTTTGATTAAGGAAAAAGGGATAAGCCATATATGAATAAAAGTAGTTACGATCCAAAAGTGAAGATTAGTGAACGAATTGCAAATTTTGAAGCTACTAGATCAAACCTCCGACGATGGAAAAATTCAAGTACCTTAGATTCTGGCTCGCCCCCATTTGAAAAAGTAACTGTGCAAATTCGCAAGCAACCAAATTGTACCTCACAATTTGCAAAAGGTACAAAATACCGAAAAGAAGGGCCATACACTGGCGCGAGAATAGTTTAAATATTAAAAAAAGATGGCACCTCTTTTAAACCTCCAAGTACAACTCTCCAGCGACGGGGGAATTCAACTAATCTACATTCAGACCTCTAAGTTTTGTTTTTCGGTATCAAAATTATTTATTTGTTAAGCCAGTTTTCAAATTTATTTATTCCATATCCTAGTTTTGAAATTTTATGTATGTTAAAGAATTTTTTTTGACTTAATTTTGAATGTAAAGAGAAAAAAATATCTTTTACAATTATGGTTAATCAGTTAATATTATAAAAAATTCATTTTCTGAGTTTAAAATTTTTCAAGTGGTGTAAGTATGTTCGTCCAATGACTTCTTCACGGTAGATATGGCACATGCAGAGAAGACTTCTAATGCCTCTAGAGATCCAGATCGCCACCGGTAACCTAATTTAATAGCAGGAAGGGTGTGCGCGTACCACACATCCTTGCCTAACGTGCTCCGAAAGGACATGTATAAAACGAAGTGGAGGAAACAGATTGTGGAGAGGGAGGGGATGTACCCCTCCCACATCACTTGATGGGGGAGGGGTGGAGAGATTTCTATATTACACAACAGAATCTAAATAAACTTTCGAGGCTTGTCCTTTTGTAACAAGAAATAAAGTTTGCTTGCCCATTCATCTACATACAAAGCATAGGCATTTATTGTACGAGAGGGGGCTCATTTTCCTAATCTAAACTAGGAAGCTATAGGGTAGCCTAGGTTAGTCATCAAAGGTAGAAATATTTTAGGGGCTTGCCGTTTCGTTTCAGAAGAAAATAAGGTTAAAAACAATGAATAAACATGTTTTCATTCTTGCTAAATGTTATTTTACTGAAAACATTGCTTCATGACTCTAAAATTAGGCATTTTATTTCTTGTCGGTTTTTTGGACCAACCATTATTCTGATACAAAGCTTCCTCAGCCAACGGCCATACCACGTTGAAAGTACCCAGTCTCGTCAGATCGTGGAAGTCACACAACGTCGGGCCCGGTCAGTACTTGGATGGGTGAACGCCTGGGATCACCGGATGCTGTTGGCATTTTTTAATTATTGTGATTTTTTTCTCTTTTTCCAAGTAAAATAATATTCCAAAATAAACTCGTTTCCTTATTCTAATAGCACCAAGCTGATTATATCTTTTATAAGAAAAAAAAGAACCTTAGCCCCCATGATTTGAAGACGCTGCTCAACCCATTCGGCAATGACCAGGTATCTGTAAGCTTATTATTGTTAGCACTTTATTAATAAGCTTGAACCTTACGAGCCAGCCGTCACAATTAGTCCTAAAGATGGTGTTTTTTAGACGGTAATAACGCTATAGTTCAAAAGTAAATACTGTCGAACGTGTTTTAGGCATAAACAGCAGCTGAATTATACTTGAAAGGGAAAATTAGAAATTCGAAAATAAAATTAGTATCATTGTAACTTTCTGAACAGAAAGTTTCGAGCGTCGAGCATTTGCTTTGATTGCCCTGAAAAGGGCTGTTTGGTAGTATACGATAAGCTATTATGGAAATTACTTTTTTGGCTACTGCTTTCTTGGCTACTGGCTTTTTAGATGCCACTTTCTTGGCGGGAGCCTTATTGATAGACGAAACATTCTTGGGTGTCGATTTCTGTGCTGATATGTCTTTTTTGGCAATAGTGGGTTTCTTGGAAACCTTTACAGGTTTCTTGCTACCAGCTATAGGCTTGGTAACCTTTTTTGGCTGAAGTTGACTTTTTAACTGTAGTAGGTTTGGCTGTTTTCTTGACTGCTTTCTTAGCTGTGGGCTTGGCTGGCTTTGCAGACATGGATTTTTCGGCCTTGGCAGGCTTTGCAAGCTTGAAAGAACCAGTTACGCCAGTACCTTTTGGATTGATAACAATTCCATCTGCAAGTAAAAGCTTCAAAGCTGCCTTAAGGTGCATAGTTACAACTGAAGCATAATTGACAAACAGGAACTTGGCCTTCAGGTATGATAGAATGGCCTGATAGCTATATTCCCCGTGTTCTTTTAAGTCAGCAATGGAGTTGTTGATCATTTCTGTGTATTTTGGGTGGTTTGTTGGTGCCTTTGCTTTTTTATCCCCTTTAGGTTTTGCAGCCTTAGCTGGTTTTGGAGCCTTTGCTTTCTTTTCCTTCTAGTCTGGTGAAGCCATGCTCTGGGATTCTACAGATGTCGGTGACACTTCAGCTTCAACTTAAGACATTTCAAATTCCTCTCAGTATTATCTTCTCTCTATCACTAATGCGAGTAATTTTCGAATGCATGCTTATTTTCAAAGTTTTAGAACTGTACTTCGGAAACCGCCGAACCCGGGTTAACATGTCTCTCTGCGCGCGAGCTAGGGAATTTGGGCAGCACTTGTGTTTGTTTGGAATGACTTTATTCTAATTTTTCATTGGAGGTGGGATTTTGAGGAATAAATCTATATTAGAGGATAGACAGGTCATTGTTCTATGCGTACATATTTTTTTCATTGCTTTATCCTTGATAATTTGCCAGCGAATGAGCAGAGAATAGTAGAAATCCATCAAAACTAGTTTTCAATCCTAGAAAACCCCATTTTACTAGGAATTTAAATCCTCGACGTCCACTTTTTATTTTTTACTAGTAAAATTCAGTACAATTGCTTTCAGATAATGTAAGATAGATGCATGTGCGTATGCAAATTCTTATTGAAATTAATTATAAAACTGAATCTAAAAACACAGAAGCTAAAGCAATAAGAAGCGAGACCAAATTTGAGGCTTGTGTGTTAAATTTGTATTATAATGAAAATAAATTCATTTTCCTTCTATTATTACGTTTATAAAAACAAAAATAGTTTTTTAAGGTTTGCGAGATGCGTGCGGGAGGAGAAAGTGGTTGAAAAATGGAAGTAAACTTCTTTTTTTGTTTCGAATCACATTATATAAAAACAAGGTTCAATATTCGTACCCCTTGAAACAGAATTATTTGAAACCTGAGAAATGTCCTTTTTACAGTATTTTTTCGAGGTTTGCAATGGCTAAATTACCTTAATTTAACTGAAAACCGTGGAACCAAAAAATGAAAAATGAACTTTTCGTTACCCTCTTCCATTTTTGGCACGAGATGAACATAAGAGCGGATTTATTCTTTCGGCTTTAGTAATTTTTCTCTTTCTTTAAGAATTATTTTACGTTCAATCTTAAATTGTCATGTAGAGATGTAGATAAATCTTTTTTAATGTTTCTAGATTCTTTCGTAATGTCAAAACAGAAAGGGTCAATACTCAATCGCGTTTTTCTCGGAATGACTTTGAGAAGTAAAAATTTTGCTCTCAGGTCGCGATATGTTGCCGAACTGTACTTTCGGCAGAGTATTTCCCCCTTAACTTCACTATTATCATTTATAGATTGTCTTACAATTGGTTTGGTCTCATGGAAAAACCAAAAATAAGGACTGATAACCCCGGGCTTCGTTCTATTGACGTTACCGAACGAACTGAAGAGGAGAAGGGAAAGGAGGTGAATGAGGATAGTAAGAATATTTACGAAGTTAGCAAACATTGATAAGAAAAGATAAAAAGAGGTATGTTATTATTTATTATTTTAAGACGGGTTGTTACCCTTGTGAGCATCCCAGCACTGGGCTATTGACACAAACGGAACAAATTTAGATCTCTCAGTACTATAATTGTTAATGTAGGTACTCTTTTTTTGTCGTGTTATAATTATGTAAATCTTGTGATTGGGAGAACAAACTTTACAACCAGCTGACATTGGTATTTTTGGCCCCTTGAAAAGGGCATGGAAACACCATATTAGTAAATATAAGCTTGGTATTTGTGACGAGAATGGGATTGCACTATTAGAAAGAGTCGATGACCGTCCAAGAGAAAAAAAACTAATTTCGCGGCTCATCTACCAAGAAAAATAAAAAAAAAATGAAAGTACTTGCAAAAGTGTGTTCCGTGCAATTGGGCTCTTTCTATTTTGTGCACCCAATATTAATTTTACAAAATGCGTTGAAAGGGATCTGTTTCTACAGATAATGCACCCTCAACTTCACCCCCCTTAATTTCGACCCCCGATCCTATTCCTTTCCCATCAAATTTGGGGTCGAATCTTTCCCAATTATCTTCCTCGGGTTCATTTTTAAGTAATTCTGAACCCCTCGAATCATTTAATCCCATCCCAACTGCATCCAAAGCATCCTTTTCCACCTCCCAGAACTGCTACAGAAACAAAGTCCTCTCCCAGTAGAAAACCCTCCTTCATCGATGAAAAATTATTTTTTTGTCCTTATGTTGTGGATCATATTAAGCCCGATGACCTGAGTTTTGAGACAGAGGAATTTTATAAGATGGGAGGGAAATAGAAAGCATACACTACTTTTTTAAGTGTGGCGAGATGTATATAATTATTTTCATAACACCAGTTCTATGGTCACTGCTTTACCTATCATTGGAGCCCACACCGCAGAGAATAGCTGGTATAACGGAAGTTTTTATCAGGTATAAGTGTAGAGGCCAGTGACAACGGAAGGCCTTCCCGGAAAAAAAGTTGTCCACCGGACTCCAGTTTGACACAATCTCCTTGTATGAGGTGGTTGCAAGAAAACCACGAAAAAAAGCGGGCAAAGTCTAACAGTGAAAATGAACAGAGGTATTGCATTTATTGTAAATAAATATATGATTAAGATCAAAAACGTAGCATTTGGGTATCTAGCAGCAATCTTAAATTTGATAAACATAGACATTATTGTTGCATACCCAAGACACTCTCCGATAAATACCCAAAACCATTTATTAAATTTGTAAGGGCATCGGACATAAATTTTTGCTGTGACCCTTGTTTTACTAGTCACAATCCTCCAAATTCAACCCAAATCCCAACCACCAGCTAAAGCTTTATTACTCCATTATTTTTCCTTTATTTCTCAAAATTTTTTGCATTTTAAGATCATTGTTTACTGGCTTTGTCTGGTGGTTTTTTTTTCTAATTTTATACTCAATATTGCACACAAGCAAACCCAGAGGAAAGGGAGATCCCTCCTCTGTGTCTTTTTAATGTTTTTCACTTTTTTAAAATAAAATTGTAAATTTGGTCAATTATTTGCGCCCTTGTCACATTGTCCTAGCATTTAGCTGTTTAATTTTATTTCAAAGGACTTTTTGCCCAAGTGTTTTTTATCAAAAAAAGAAAAAGACTGGCAAAAGTTTTCTTTGCTGGTTTTGCCTACTAGACACCTTACTTTGGCTACGATCTTACAGCTTCCTGCACCTCATTTTGATTTTTTATATTTAGCAGAGTATTTACATGTTACGATTAATACAAAATTTTATAATATATTTGATTAAAAACTGGGGCAAAGAAAGAATCTGGACATTTCCAACAATCCTCAGATCATTTGTAAATTTATTTTCTTTTTGTCAGTAAATTTTTCATTCTATTTTCGTCATGAATTTTTCCATTTTCCTATCAGGGAAGTTTATCTTTATTTTTACACAAATAGATTTACAATTAACGTCAACTTAAAAAATTTACATCAACAGAATATATTATGGCAATACTACTTACGGAAACTGAAGAATTTTAATCCACAGAATCGGAAACTACCACAAATATTGTCCCCGACCTAACTGAACTCAATAAAGAAACGTCACAAACTGCTATCACAATAACTCACCGAGAACGCGTGAAATGTAAAAGATAGATACGTACCACCTGTGAAACAATAACCAAAACGTCTTCCTTTGTAAAAAACATTACAACACGAGAACAAAATTACAATAATTAATGCAGCTTTTGCCATTGCTGCTAGTAAAAGAGGAAAAAGATCCTTCCTTGGCGAATACTTTCACACGGAGTGTCGGCCAATACATGATAGAAAATCATGCGCACACTAGCCAGCGCCGATGAGCTAGGAAAGAACAATTTCGAACCCATACCAAAACTAAGTGAGAAAAACACCCAAGACTAACAAATTTTCAATGAATTAACTTGTCGTGCACACTCCCGTATACCGATAAAGAAGAATTAAGATCCTCTAAATTTGGAAAAAATCAAGAAAGTAAGAGGTGCAATACCCCTTACAAAAAATCAGAGGCATTAGACTCCCAGGTGCCTTTATTTACAAGTGAAGGCCAAAGATTAACGAATGTGGAAAGTCACTAAGGAATATTTTCGGCAAACTTATGGTGGAATACTTTAATGACCAGATGTTTAGTCTTTTTGATTTCCTTAGAAATAGTAGGACAAGCATCCTATACAAAGCAAAGGTCGGAAAGAGACGTGTGAAGTGTTAAAGTATATGGGTGCCTGGAGCAAAATGGTGGGGTAATTTTGGATACTAAGAAAAGAGCACTTGTAAGAGAACCCTGATGGTTTTGTAAACCGCCAAAGACGGCAAGCCAAAATCCCGCAAATTCGCTAATAGAGGTTTTTCTAAGAGAGAGATAATTTAGAGATTTCTCTAAATTAGAGATTTCCCCAATAAGCCAAACTGAGTGAATGGTGTAACTAGTTAATATAGGTTCAAGGACAAAACACCCAATGATGAGCACATCATTGAACAACAGGAAGTGGGATACGTAGCTAATGAGATAAATAACACGTAGAAAAAATATAAAATCCTTTAACTTTTATTTGAAAAGCCTAATTGCTTGTTATCGGAATAACAACTTTCATAGCATAACTAAAACAAGATAACAACGCTACAAATAGTGTGTCGACTAGCAGAGTTAAAGAATTTAACACACAAGTATTTGTCCAATAAGAGAGTCATACTTACTCCCACCATTTACCCGTACCATTTAAACATTTTTGCCTCTCAATTACTCGGACTATCTGCCTTGTCTTTTTTCTAGAATTAGGCATGCCTTGATGCCTTCTGGAAAGTATTTGATTTTCAATTCAAAATCAACAATCTCAGTCGAGGCCTTCGGCCTCCGCCTTGTGTTTACTTCAGGGGCCTGCAGTAAATTTGCCTCACAATTAAATAAAGATGTCTCGCTTTTGTAGATAAAAAAAAGTACTTACAAAGTATGGGACTTTATTAAGGACTTATAAGCAAAATATTTTGGGCCCGTTCGATGAAAATAAATTTGTCGACGTGGAATTTTAATATATATATGATACCAGGCGCACAACCAAAAATTAATTGAATTCTTAAACTCCCAAGAAGGAAATTTCAGGCACCTAAGCAGGAGTAGTCTAAATACCTGAACGAAAGGTCAGTAATGACCAGAGGAATTATTATGAGAATAATATATCCAAATGAGAAGGCCAATTTGAGTTAGTCAGGAATCAGTCTTGAAGGAGTGAATTTCAAACTGTAAGTCTCAGATCAGTTGAGACGAGAATTAGCTTACAAGTGTTTATTAGACTCAAGTGATATTAAGACTTCTGCGACGAGAGTTATCCTACAAGTATTGATTAGGCTAAAATGATATTAAGACTTTTGCTTATCGGACACGTTGAAGGCTAATTCTATCAGTGCAAATTTACAAACTCTTATGTATTTTAAGTATAGTATCTAAGCCTTACGTTGAAGTGTACACTTGCTTATTCTGAGTAAGTACCTAAAAAAACCTTGTATTTTAATTTGTGTTCGTAAATGGTAGTAGGTCTTACGAGTGAGCCTGAATGATTCCCCTCTCTCTCAGGGACTCGTAATACCTAAGGTATAATTCCAAAGGATAGCTTTAAAATCGTGTAAATTAGTTCCATTGCTATTAAATATTAAAGTGCTTCTTCGCAGGCTAACGAGGTCAGGAGGAAGAATGGGTCAATCTTGAGTACACCATAATGGCAATCAGAAGACAGATTCAGACATATCTGGCATTGTATTGCAACTCAATGAATTAACTGACCGTATGTAATACGAATTCCTCTTTATATTGTTATTTTGGGTGCTGGAGAAATACCATTTTTAACTTCGAATACAATGGCTGTATTATTTACAGGGCCGAATGCATTAATGAACTGGCCTGATGCGATCCAAATTCCTATTTATATTGTTGCTCCAATTTGAGGCGGTGTGGAAATATTTGCATGAACTCCTTTTTCACTTCAAACATCAGATCAAAATAAAAAAAATATATTTATATCTTTAGCCCAGTATTTTACATTTGCCTTAAAGTTGGGCCATATTCTAGACGAGTCTATTGCTATTTTACCTCGTATACTACTGTTGGCTTGTATTAATTTAATTCATTTTTTAACGCAATCCCAACGTATTGGTATTTTTTAACAATGGCTATATCCCGTATGACAATGACGGTGTTGGTCTACCCCTTAGCCTGGATGTGAATCTAAAATTGTAAATACCCCTCATGAGACGATCTTAACCATCAACTATGAAAACAAAGTTCTGACAGGTGATTAGAGAGTAGTCTTCTATTTAGAAATGTATAAGGAGAATCAACACCTTACATTTTTCTGGTATCTGGTATTATTTCTGGTAAATTATGATATCGGCAAAAGTAATGATGCTTTTATATGACGATAATAAAGTCATAATATCAAGAGAATTCAATTCGACTACGAGCAAGAGGTGGATCTTTAACAGCACTCGAATGGCCAGCCTCAATAAGAAATTATAATGGTGTGTCGCAGATTTTTTTTATATAGGTTGTATCACTTTTTCGGCCAAGCAAAAGTAGCCGAATGTTTCTTTTATTAATTCTTAACAAGTTAATTTCTTTTATACTCCTCCTAAGTCTACTGTGTACATTTGAGTTCACTTTTTTTCGTTTCTAACCTTAACTTTTCTGCTTTAATTATACTATAATACAAAGAAATATTATTAAACATATTTTCTTTAAAAAGTTCAAAATAAGTTCATGTTCTTCGTATGTAACTTGAAACCTTCTTTTTATATTAGTCTACATTCATTTTTCATATCTAACCTGATTCATCAGCTCTAAATATAATCTATTGCTAAGCAATACTAATAAAAATTTATTCAATAATGAATTAAAAGTCTTGGCTGCCAAATTTGATTGTTCCCGTGGTCACCCAAGTAAGAAAAGTTGGAATATTGTCCACACTTAAAATAACTCAGATTAGTAGGGTAATAAGTCGGTCCGTCTTTGAAAATAGTTTTATATATTATGATTTCTTTGTTTAACTGTTTCAGTGGTGGAATCAGTAAATCGAGTGGACAATCTAATAATTATTATTACTAATAATATAAATAGTGGTCAAACTTAATTAAGCCGAACTAAATAATTAAAAGCTGTTATAATGTTATAATACATGTAAATAAAAATCTTGTTTCAAAATGATAGTCCAACATACACCCAAAATCCAAGAAGTGTCTTTTTTCCTTATTAAACGCAATCTCCTATGATACTTTAAGAACCTTAAAAAATCTATAAATATATTTTTATCACATATTATTTTATTTATTTTATTTGTTAGTGGTCACTAATATTCATATGAACAGGTTGCCTTTTTTGATACACAAACTTATTGTTATCAACGTAACAATTGTGTCATCAACGAAGGAATAAAGGTAACTTCAATGACAGTTTAAAAGTTAGTGACTAGAAACGATGCTCAGACTCAAGCATTACCACGAATTAAAAAACAAAATTGCAGAAAATTATACGAGTATACACCTTACCCAAAATTTAAAAAGAAAATTCCGAAAAAATTAAGGAACAAACAACACACAAAAGTAGTAGTACGGCAACGTTTGTCAAAGGAAAAATAAGGTACATTACAATACAAATAATGAACTGGAATTGCAATGAATGAGTGAATGAACACTGTTACCACGTGCTGTTTGATATCATAACTCCACTGTTACAACAGCAGTGACATTTTGTTAGCGTTATCAACGAAGTACTAAAAGCTATTTCAATAGTTAGAGACGACAGACGATGCTCAGACTCAATTATTACCAAAAATTCAACACCAAAATTGCAGCAAATTATATATACCACATCCAATAGTTAAAAAGTAAAGTCCGTAAAACTTGAGAATATTCAAGCCCAGTGGAACTATAGAGCTCTTGTTCTATCAAACTGACGTCAGGAACTGTTTTTTCCAACTCTATTATCAGCAAAAGAATGAAAGACGGTGAAAGGCATACTTCAGAATTAGAGATTAAAATAATGCCCAGAATAAAGTATTACTAAAATGTCCAACACAAAAATTGCAGCAAAATCGATCTAACCCTACCAGTTGCTGCTGCGATAAACCATATTCGTCAGTATTTACCCAGTGGTCACTTTAGAAAAGATGACGCAGGAAGAATACGAGATGATGGGCATTTCGGTATTTTTTATTTCGTGGTCTTTGTTTCTGGGATATATCATTTTTCACTGTAAATGCAATGGCTTTATTATTATACAGATATGCAATTTTCAACCTCAGAAATTCAACTACATAAAGAAATAAAGAAAACACTAGAAAAGCATTCCGGCGACAGATGCCAAAGGACATAAACGGTACATCGTATTACAACACAGTGAATGAACTGGAGTTGCAATGAATGAGTGAATAAATGAATGAAAACTTTGTTACCACATGTTATTTGATATAAGAACATTATGGTTATAACAGAAGTATCATTTTGTTAGTGACTCTGCTCCACACGGAGCTTTGATTTAGGCTTTAAAGCGAAGATCATCATGAATGATATATCGTAATTTGATAATTATTCTATATTCATATAGTATAGTGTTATGTTGCTTCCGATTATATATTTGCTTCAGTAATTACAGCATTTTGATTATATAGATACATGGCCGCATATGAAAGAGCGAATGGAGGGCCTTCTTGAAATCAGCAAAGCAATATTTGAAGCGGGCAAAAAGGAAACGGTAGAAAGAAAAGAGGATTTAAAGAGGCAAGAAGATTTTGGGAGTAAGGCCTTCTAATTAAATAGTATTCCTTCTACTTTTTGTAATCTATGCCTTTCTTCATTGTATAGTTGTGTACTACCTGTATAGTTTTGTACTGTTGCCTTGACAAAGATAGAATTCTAAATTACTTAACTGCTCGAAAAGAGCAACTTCAAACAGACGAAACAATGAAAGACAAAGAATTTAAAAATGAGGCCTTATGGTTTAACTGCGACGACATAATGATTAGGTACGATCTACCTTTACGTGTTTTAGCAGAAAAAGGAATTTTAAAATGTTTTTAAAAGGTCTGTGAATGAAAAGGATGGGCTCTGTGTTGGCATGCGTTAGTGCTAAAGATGAGTATCTTTCATTTCATAGTTCTACTGGCCTTGAATTTTTAGAAATAGAATTATTATTGATAATTATTCTATATTAATATAATATATTGTTACTGTTGCTTCTGATTATATAGTTGCTTCAGTAATTACAGTATTCTGATTATATAGATACATGGCCGTATATGAAAGGGCGAATGCAGGGCCTTCTTGAAATCAGCAAAGCAATATTTGAAGCGGGCAAAAAGAAAACGATAGAAAGAAAAGAGGATTTAAAGAGGCAAGAAGATTTTGGAAGTAGGGCCTTCTAATTAAATAGTATTCCTTCTATTTTTTGTAATCGATGCCTTTCTTCATTGTATAGTTTTGTACTACCTGTATAGTTTTGTACTGTTGCCTTGACAAAGAAAGAATTCTAAATTACTTAGCTGCTCTAAAACAGCAACTTCAAACAGACGAACCAATGAAAAACGAAGAATTTACAAATGAGGCCTTATGGTTTAGCTGCGACGACATAATGATGAGGTCCACGGTTAGACTAATTCCATGGGAAGAATATTTTGTACAATATAAAAAAAAACTATTCGTAAACAATGTACTAAATTTGAAACGCTTGAAGCTCCATTCAAACTTCATATTATTGGCTTATGCAAGCACATCCTTAAACTATCAACGAAGGAATAAAGGTAAATTAAATGCCAGTTCAAGAATTAGAGATGAGAGACGATGCTCAGAATCAAGTATTACCAAAAAATCAAAAACAAAATTGAAGCAAATTATATATACCACAGCCAATAGTTAAAAAGAAAATTCCGAAAAAATTAAGGAATCGACAAAACACCAGAGTAGCATTCCGGCGACAGATGTCAAAGGACATAAACGGCATATCATATTACAACACAATGAATGAACTGGAGTTGCAATGAATGAGTGAATGAATGAATGAACACTTTGTTACCACATGCTGTTTGATATCATTACACTAGGGTTATAACAGCAGTGACATTTTTTTAGCGTTATCAACAAAGGAATAAAGGTGATTTCAATGCCAGTTTAAAAGTTATAGACGAGAGATGATTCTCAGAATCAATTATTATAAAAACATCAAAAACAAAAATACAGAAAATTATATACACTAGACCCAATAGTTAAAAAGAAAATCCAATAAAAATTAAGACTATTAACGCACATTAGAACTAAAGAGTTCTTATTCAATTAAACTGACGCCAGGACCTGTTTTTGCTAACTTTATTATCAGCGAAATAAAAGACCGTGAACGACCCACTTAAAAAGAAGAGATGAAAAATAATGACCAGACTACAGTATTACAAAAATTTCCAACCCAAAATTTGCAGCAATCTTCATCTAATCATAACAAGTACTGCTGCAATAAACCATCTTCGCCACTTTTTATACAGTGATCACTTTCGGAAAAATGACGCAGGAAGAATCCAAGATGATGGGCATTTTGGTATTTTTTATTTCGTGGTCTTTGTTTCTGGGATATAACATTTTTCACTGTAAATAGAATGGCAGTATTATTATACAGAAATGCTAGTTTCAACCTCAGAAATCCAACTGCATAAAGGAATAAACAAAACACCAGAATAGCATTCCGGCGAAAGATGTCAAAGGACATATAAGTCATATCTTATCACAAATGACTGAATGAGAAGGAGGTGCAATGAATGAGCGAATGAATGAATTAACACTGTTACAACGTGCTGTTTAATATAATTACACAACGGTTATAACAGCAGTGACATTTTGTTAGTGTTATCAACGAAGGAATAAAGGTAAGTTAAATGCCAGTTTAAGAATTAGAGATGAGAGACGATGCTCAGAATCAAGTATTACCAAAAAATCAAAAACAAAATTGCAGCAAATTAGCTCGTAGTAGAGAATCAGGAGAGCCTGGGCCAAGGGGAGAAGATGATGATGGATGGTTTTTTAGGTTTGTGAGAGCAATGGCACCAACGAATTGTAATTTTTGTAGTTTTTGCGAAAATTTAAGTACTTTTCAAACCATTGTTTTATTAATAGCTGTTCTAGTTTTCCTTTTTTTCGTAATTTTAATTTGGTTTGTTCCCCGTCTTAACCAATTTTAGCCAGAAGTGAAAACTTTCGAGTTTACCGGTACAACGATCAAAATTGAAGTATTTTATTGTTGTTATGTTCATCTTTTAAATTAAATGTTTTGACAGTTTTTCATTATCAAGAAATATATATTCAACATTTTACTATTATTTATCCTCTTTAGTAAAGTAGATAGACAAGAAACTCAACATGATAGAGTAGATTTTCAAATAGCTTTTTCAATGAACTTTTGCCTGAATTTTACAAGAGAATTTGGAAAGGGGTTGAACTGGTTTCAATCTGTTTGTTGAACTGAAAAGGGGTGTCACTTTTGAGCCAGCCTGGGTCGCATTCTTGGTATTTCTGCTACTGAATACACAAATTAAGGCAAGGATTCGTAGACATCAAATGTACTAGAACGACGAATATCAAAATAATAAGTAGTATTAGGGGTGTGTCATTCTAGTTAAGAAAGCAAAGATGGCACTACAGCTGAACTGAGAGTCGCTAGGAAAGGACGAAATATTTGGGTTCTACGTCCAGAATCCATTATCCACCGTTGATGCCAGTTTAAGAATTAGAGATGAGAGACGATGCTCAGAATCAAGTATTACCAAAAAATCAAAAACAAAATTGCAGCAAATTAGGGCAATTCAGAAACTAACCTCCGATTGGTCACAGTGCGTGTAGTGGGGGGAGTAGCGCGCCATCTGTGCATTCACGCGCTCAGCAGGTCAGTCGGCATCAATTATATATATTCAAATTATATATACCACAGCCAATAGTTAAAAAGAAAATCCAACAAAAATTAATTAGATTCAAGGCCAGTGGAACTATAGAGCTCTTGTTCAATTACACAGACGCCACGAACATTTTTTGCCAACTTCATAATCGGAAAAAGACTGAAAGAACGTTGAATGCCTACATATAAATGAGAGATGAAAAATAGTACCCAGAATAAAGTATTACTAAACTATCCAACACAAAAATTGCAGCAAACTTCATCTAACCCTACTAGGAACTGCTCCGATAAACCATCTTCGCCAGTATTTATCCAGTGATCACTTTAGACAAAATGACGCAGGAAGAATATGAGATGAGCATTTTTGTATTTTTTGTTTCGTGGTCTTTGTTTCTGGGATATATAATTTTCACTACAAATGCAATGGCTGTATTATTATACGGAAATGCAGGTTTCAGATTCAGGAATTCAACTACATAGAAAACTAAAGAAAAAACTAAAAAAGCATTCGGGCGACATTTGCCAAATGAAATAAACTGTATAGCGTATTACAATACAGTAAATTAACTTGCATTAAAATGAATGAGTGAATGAATGAATGGACACTTTGTTACCACATGCTATTTGATATCATTACACTTTGGTTATAATAACAGAAGTGCCATTTTGTTAGTGACTTGTATGACTGAGACTTTTATGATATTTTTTCTGACTGTGACACAACAATCTCAAACGTTTTGAAAATTTAGGAACGATGGATTCGCCAAGAAATTTACTACGTTTATGAGTGCAGTCAGCAAAATTCGGAAGCTTCAAGGACATCGGAGCTACGGGGCTTCTTTTCTGGCAACAGAGGCCATGAAGTTTTTGGACATTTTGTTTTTCTGCAATAGAATGAACATAGGTTAAATACCTGTTTCAGAATAAGAGAAGAGGAAAAATCAAGAGAATAAAGTATTACCAAAAAAATCGAAAACAAAAATCAAAGTTAAAACATCTATCCCGGTCAATAGTGATAAACCATTATTCGTCAGTATTTACCCAGTGGTCACTTTAGAAAAGATCATTTAGGAAGAATACGAGAAGATGAGCATTTTTAGACTTTTTATTTTTTGGTCTTTCTTTCTGGGATATGACCTTTTTCACTGTGAATGTAGCTAAACTAAAAATAAAAGATTATAAACCGTACTTTCAGACTAATAGTTAAGAAAATTTCGGCTTAAGTTTTAAATAAAACTCAACCAAAATAACGGCCTATCACGCCTAATTAAAATAGTCATGAAATGTGCATTGGTTTCACTTTTTACTACGACTGCCTAGACCGGGTTTACTACGTAATAAATTTCTCTGAAGAGGGCTAAAATGATAATAATATAAGGACTGTCTTATAGCTTTGGATAAATTTATGTCGCTATTAACGAAAACAACAAATATTGGATCTAATGTTACATTGTTTTTTCAACTTATTAAAAATAATTATGTTACTATTAGCAAAAAAATATTTGTCTATTTTAAATACAAGATGCTATTAAAGAAACAATCTTCTATTGCAATAAACAATAGTCTTTCTTGAACAAAGGATAAAATCCTCAAGAAAGTATAATAGAATTATATTCTGTTAGGCAATACAAATTTTAGGTACCACTTTTCGGTAGAAATGATATGTTAAAAGTCCGAGGCTAAAGATTTAAGGTCAACGTACATAAATAAGAGTAATCTAGTCCAGGCGTGGAAAAAGCTTTGAAAAAGGATAAAGACCAATACGAGTTCTAAGCAACAAATCCAAGAGGAAAAGCAGAAGAATATACCTGCGTAGAATTACTGTTTTGGGAGTTAAGTCTTAAAGTACCAGCGTTTGGAGTTAGTCATGTATTATGAGCAGCTCGGAAAGAGCCCAGTTTTGAAGACGTTTAGACTCAAGTGACATTTATATTCCTGTTAATACACTCGTTGCGCGTCAGTCCTTTCAGAACCAATTTACAGAAACTTGTATGTTAAAAGTATCGTAACCCTGCCAACATCGAAGCATAATCCTGTATTACTTACGTGAGCATTCAATAAATCTCTTGTGTTTTTTATTGTGTTCATCTATGCTAGAATATCTCATATTAGTCCCGTGTCTCCAATCAATCCCATAAGAAATCTGATTTTGACTTAAGATATAACTTTGAAAGATAGCCTGGTAATTGACTTCCTTAGACCTTGTGGCTATGGCGTTGGGTGAACGATTCTTAAACAGCGAAGTCTAGAGGAGATGTTAAGAGAATAAGATTAATCGCGACCATAAGTAGTCAGATTTAAATCCCCCACCCAGAAACTAAGGAAATGAATGCTATAGAAGCAGCCATTGGTCTTCTAGGACTTAAAGAACAATGAAATTATAATGATCTAATAAGACGAAATGGAATTCTTTATGATCACCTGGAGAAGTACAGAAATAAGAAAGAAGACGTCAAAGAAGAAATGTCAAGAAAAGTAGACCAAGGCGTTCGATTAATTAATGCCTGAAAAAAGTGCTGAATCCAAAAGTATACCAATTACTAATAGCAAAGATATCAAAACAATAGAACAAGCTGTTCAAGACGTAAAATGTGTAGTTTAAATTGAAAACAATGCATTACATAACAAGAAAATTTAAATAAAGTTTTTGTTGTAAAAAACCAAACTATAATCAAGAGAAGTATTCCCAAGATTTTTTTTCAAGAAACAACTCCCAAAGACCAAACCAAAATAGATCACAAACACCAACAAGACAGACGACGGTTCGTTTCCTGCCTACCAGTTAAACAAGGCATTTAAACACTTTACAGCCAATAAGGTGTTACGTCTGTAACCTCCGTGTCAACTGTGCATTATCCTGCCGTTAACACAACCCTTCCGGCCCAAACCCCCCCCCCACTGATGGACACATTTGTTCTAGGAGACCAAACAAGAGTGGGACGGATCTGAGAATTTATTGAGGATTACCACCTCACTCCTACTAACCCTCTTATATACCAGACCACCCCCTCTTCGAACAAAGTAATTATTTTAACCTTTATCAAATTATCCAGCGCGGCACATATCAATACAGCAAATTAAAGTGATAAAAATCTATCCCGGCCAATAGCTGTAGTGATAAACATTATTCGTCAGTATTTACCCAGTGGTCACTCTAGAAAAGATTATTTATCATGTATGTTCATTCGCTCTTATATATGTTGTAGTCTATATAGAAAAAGTTTACTGATTAGAGTTTAGTTTCATATCCCATAAGTTTAATTTTAAGTGAAGGTATCATTTTAGTATTAGGTGAAGGGAGAGAATATTTAAAATCCAATCATGTAAATATTAGTAACATAACTAGTAGAATAACATAAGTTGGGTGATGGAATTTTAAGTAACCTAAATGCAAGCACAGGTGTCATGAAGTAGTCAGGAGTGTATGAAATTTCTAACATATGGTAGTTGCCTAAAAGTCAGTCAAATTTGTAAAAATGAAGTGTAATTAAAAATTAAAGAGTTCAATTATGGAAACTTAATGATGATGACATAATTGAACTGATGATGACATTGGAAGAAAAATATGTAGCGTAATTAAAAATCTGTAAGCGTAGGAATCCCTTTCAAACTACCAGTAAAGAAAACATCGGGCTCGTTTTTAAATAAACCTAAACTAAAATACCGGCATATAACGCATAATTAAAATATTCACAAAATCAGCGTTGTTTTAACTTTTTACAGTGCCCGACAAAACCGGGTTTACAAATTAATTAATACATCTTAATATCTACTAAATGACAATAAGGACTGTCTGTTAGCTTTGGATAAGACAAATTTATGTCGCTATTAACGAAAAAAAAAATATTGGATCTAATGTTACACCGTTTCTTAAGATTATTAAAAAGGAACTTATGTCGCTATTAACGAAAAATTGTTTTGCTAGTGTAAATAAAAGTTACCTATTAAAGAAATAATTTACGTTGCACTAAATAAATGGCTGTCTTAAAGCGATGAAAACATCATCAAGAAAATGTAATATAGTTATATTTTATTAGACAATAAAAATTTTGGGTGCGTTTCTGTGGAAAAAAAACATATAAAGTCTGAGTTCAACGATTTAAGTACATTGTACAGAAAAAATAGTATTCTAGTCCAGTCTTTTGATAGTCTTTAAAAAAAGTCCAATACCTAAACAATTTTATATAAACAAAATAAAATAGGAAACTCAGGAAAATAGAAAATAGTAGAATTAATGTTTTAGAAGTTAGTCTTGAAGTACCAGCGTTTGGAGTTAGTCATGTATTATGACCAGCTAGGAAAGAGCCCAGTCTTGAAGATGTTTATTCTCAAGTGACATTTATATTCGTGTTAATAGACTGGTTTTCCGTCATTTCGTTAACTTTCAAATTACAGAACATAGTATTACAAAATTATAGAAAACCTTTCTGCAATTAATTTTAATCCTTGTCAAATTTGTGATCATTAAAATAATATCTTTTATTTTTAATTTTGTTCACTCTAGCTAGTGTATCTCATATTAGTCCCGTGTCTCCAATCTCTCCCATGAGAAATATGATTTCAACTTAAGATATAACTTTGAAAGATAGCCTGGTAATTGACTTCCTTAGACCTTGTGGCTATGGCGTTGTATGAACGATTCTTAAACGGTGGTGTCTGGAGACAATGATAAAATAATTATATTAATCACAACCACCCTTACTCACATTTACCCCCCCCCCGACCAATAGGCTAAACGCTTTCATATGAATTAATATCCCTGGATAAAAATCCACTATTCAAACCCCCAGACTGTGATGTGTATCATTATTCCAGTGACATGCTGGGGCAACCTCAGAAATCCAGCCGGACAGTGGACTATATAAAAACGCATTATATTGAAGACCGACCTTAGCTATAAGAAACTCAGTGTAAAGTTGTATAAATTAGATTAACATTTTACTAAAGATCAAATCGTTATTAAACATTGTGCCAAAAGCTAAATATCTGCCAAGTGATCAATATAAGTGAAAATAAACATTAGCTAATATAAAAAATTGACAAGATTGCATCTCATTTAGAATCTTATTTATCAAATGACTCGACCATAGTAAAACATCAAAAAGGGTTCATAAATGTTGCTTATTTTCCTAAACGAATCTAAAAAGGAAGAAATTTATTCATGACAGAAATGATATATGTTTATTCTTCGAACCTAGGACATGAAAAGAAACCATATGCTTTTAAACTGATATACACAAAAAAAAATAATCAAATATATAAAATATATTTGACACTATACGATGTTTCAACAATAACTCTAAACTACCTGTTTTGGCTCGTTACAGCAGAAACGACAGTTTAAACTCGATTAATAACGACGAGCATCAATATAATCAGCCCAAAAGTACTCCTTTTTACGGCAAAATTGTATCGTTTACAATTACCAGTGTAAATGATGAACAAATAAAACACCAACCCGGGCAAGAAAAGAGAAAATAAAAGGAACGAGACAAAAATGTGCGGAGTCTAGAACACGACACATAATACAGGTATTAGTAGATGAAAAAAGTGAACTTTATATCAATTTATTTTTATGAGATTTTGTTATCTTCGTATGTGTGAGGTGTGAACCCCAGAATGGCAGGAAATCAACTTAGCTTTGAAGAGAGGAAGTTTGTCCTGAAATGTTATTGGAAGACCGAAAACACCATTGAAGTGCAAAGACGATTCAGAACGGAATTCTCAAGATCGCCACCAACGCGCCGAATCATTGCTTGCATCAAAGAGAAATTTGAAGCAGAGGGAACCATTCAGAACGTCAACAAGAACCGTTCTGGACGACTACGGACATCCATGAGCCCAGGAAAAGAAGAGAAAGTGCAGGAAACACTTTTACAACCACCATAGAAATCACTTGGACAAACTAGTTGAGACACAAACATCTCAAAAGGTAGCGTCTGTCGTATCATGAGGCGTCTGTATTGGAAAAGCTACATTTCAACACCAATTCCTAACCAAAACGAAGCCGATACTGACCGGAAAGTTGAATTTTGTGAATTGGTATCTGGCAAAATGTGAAGAAGATGCAGGGTTTCCACAAAAAATTTTTTGGAGCGACGAGGCAAACGTTAAATTAAATAGCACTCTTAACCACCATAAGTGCACGTACTGGGCTCCTGTAAATCCTCATGTAACACTTAAAGACCATGTCAACCTGCCAGGAGTAACAGTGTGGTGTGTGATATCTGCACTGGCATCATAGGGCCATTTTTTATTCACAGAACGGTCACTGGTGAGAGCTATCTTAGCTTGGTTCTGGATTTTGCTGGTCCACAAATTTCTGAGAAGTTTGGTGATGATAGCAATATTTACTTTCAGCAAGATGGTGCACCTCCCCACGACCATCGCGATGTCCGAGCTCACCTCGATGCAGCTTTTCCAGACACATGGATTGGCCAAAGGGGTGCCATTGAATATCCTGCACGTTCCCCGGACCTGACGCCCTTGGACTTTTTTTGTGGGGATATCTCAAAGACAAAGTTTATCGCACCCAACCAAGAACAATTGAAGCTTTGAAAATGGAAATTGAAAGACAATGTCGCGATATTCCTAATGACCTGTTTCGTGATGTTTGCGAATCCCTTGGTGCGCGTTATCAGCGTTGTCTGGACAATAATGGTCATCAATTCGAACATAATTCCTTAATCACATTTGGCTTTTATAGTCGAAGCTATTCCATTTCACTGTATGTTAATAAATAAAGGATTTCTCGTTATTCTAAGTATCAGTACATTTTTTTGAAAGTCAAACAATTAACACACAACGTTTAACGTCTCATATTTCATACCATGCCCTGAATAAGAGATGAGGAATAATGCTCAGAATTAAGTATTACCGAAAACTCAGAAACAAAAATTGCAGAAAAATATATAGACCACAGCCAATAGTTGACAATTACTAAAATGTCAAACACAAAAATTGGAACAAAGTAGATCTACCCCAGCCAATAGCTTCTGCGATAAACAATATCCAGTATTTACCCAATGGTCACTCAAGAAATGATCATATATGGAGAATACGAGATGACGGACATTTTGAGATTTTTTGTCTCGTGGTCTTTGTTTCTGCGATACACCATTTTTCACTGTAAATGCAATGACAGTATTAATTACAGGGAAACACTGGTTTCATCCTCAGAGATCCAACCGCACAAAGGAATAAATAAAACACCAGAATAGCATTCCGACGACAAATGTCAAAGGACATAGCCGGCATATCGTATTACAACACAATTATTGAACTGGCATTGCAATGAATGAGTGAATAAATGAATCGTTACCACGACCTGTGATATCATTACACTAGGGTAATAACAGTAGTGCCATTTTGTCTGTGACTTTTTTATTTTTTCTGACAGGGAGGCAACATTCTCAAATACAATTACGAAGAATAAAATACGATATGGAAGAATACAATTCAGAGTGCAAGTCCCAAGTTGTTTGTTGGCATCCTTATTTGGCTGAAGTCAATTAAAGTCGTAAGGTTGAGCATGTAAGTGTCATCTAAATCATATTTTTTCTTAGCATTCTTATTTGCATGTAAATATCTAGTTTGATCTTTACTATACCCAAAAAATTTAAACTCGTTTTCCATTTGAAAGAAAAAAGAAGTATTTGAAACTGGCAATGGAATGCTAAACATTTCGTACATTCTGAATAGATTGTTTATTTGATATAACGAAATCACAGATAACCAGCAATTTCAATTGTTGTGTCGCCGCATTGCAGCTAGTCGAAGGTCGGGCTTTAGCGAAGGTCTTATCCTTGTATGGTATACCAGACAAATAGATGAAAGTGATTAGTGCAATGTGAGAGAATAACGCTGTGTTTAAGGTAGGAAATGAGATTAGCAGCTGGTTTCGTATTAAATCAGGAGTTGAGCAAGGTTGCTTTCCATCTCCATTTACACGGATAATTCTGATGGATTTTGTCATAAGGAGCACAGCATAGGTAATGTTAGAGCACGGAATCAAATGGGGAATCAAAAGTCCCCTAAACTTTAGCTATGATAATGATTTAAGGATTCTAGATGAAAATATTGGTAAAATGAATAACGAAAAATGTGGTTCGAAAAAATGAATGTACGAAAAGTGTGGTTCAGTCAATTGTGATAAAAAGGGAGGTTGTCATAAAATAGATTTAAGGGAAATTGGAACTTCCTGGGAGTGTGTAAAGAGCGGGGCTTTGAATAGATTCGGATGGAAGAGGAGCGCGCTTAGCTGTGTTGACCTCAGGCGGCTATATGCTACGTTGCTTTGTTGTTAGTAGTAGTAGTAATCTACTTTGACCCAATAGTCTATAAAATAGGAGAATGTCCCTGAAAGTCACTATAGTAGCTCTCAAATCCCTAAAAATTCTTTTTGCAAGATTAAGTCACATGAACACTACAACCATGGAGTCATTCTAGTGTCTGACCTGTGACCAGGCTAACGCCTCAATAGTTACCACACTCACTCGGGAAGGCATCAAGACATCGACGCGTCAGGATCACTACCGTCAAGACATCGACAAAATCCGTCATAACATCAACACGTCAGGACATCGACAGTCATAACATCGACATTTCAGGACATCGACCGTCACAATCGCCACCCGTCAGAACATCGACAGTAGGGTGGTCACAAGGTATAAGGTAAAAAAATAGTTTCGTTATAATGCCGGCGGGACCCCCCTAATATTTTCCATTGGCCTAGAAAATAAGATTTGGAAAGTTTTAGCTCAATCGGATAATGTTAACCCGTGCCTCATCGAGATTAAATGTGAAAAAACTATTTTTTTGCACAAAATCGCAGTTTTTTACTGATAAAATAAAAACTATTTGTCCTAGAAATTTTATTCTTATTTCATTTCATAGGATATGTTACTATAATCAAGTTTTACTCTTACCACTTTTTTGTTAAAACGCTTACATTTAAAGAAATCTACTATCTGTTACTCTGCTGTCGTGTGTAGTTTGCTTTTACTAACTTATTAATTTTTTTATCTTACTATTATATCTTTATTTCTGTTTTTTTTTTAACTTTGTATTTTTACCTGTCAGATGTTATTTTAACATCTGATTCCAGCTTTTTATTTTAATTTTACTTTATTATACTGCGTCAATGATATCGGTTTTTCTTTTTTTTATCTCTTGACACAGCAGACTGCGGCATTATTTTTATTATTTTAATATCTTATGCATCTGTACTACTCCTTTCTTGTACCACGGTTTATGGGTTTATGGGTTTATGGGTTACGGTTTATGGAATGTCATAAACCATTTCCTTCCGTTTTTGTTCCTTGCCTGAGATACCAGGGGGTTTTCCCATTCTTTAGATAGTGTAACGGAGAGATAACAGCGCTTCAGTTAATATTCGGTTTTCATACAGTGAACATTATTGATCAACCCTCTTCTAGTGAGTTTTTTCTTGTAACGTTTGAGGGAATATGTCTTTTACAGCGTCAACGGGCCATGCTCGTTCGGATTCGAGTTCAAGGCAGAAAGAAATGGTGCATTTGATTGGCCACATCTCTCATCAAATCACTGGCAGTAAATTACCCTCTAATTGTCAAGTTTTACGCAGCTTATTTTATAATATACGGCAAGTGAAATTGAACACCAGAGAAGCTGCAAGACTTACAATACAGGAGGCTGTCATTTTTTGGGAGAAAGCTAAGATACCAACCAAACACTTTAAAGATTGTGTTGTAAAGCTTGAAAAACTGTACAAAGAGTGGAGAAAACTACAAAAAAACGCTAACAGATCTAAAAGCACAGCTCAAAATAAAAAAAGTAGAAGCTTACAAGTCAATCAATGATGACCTCTTTGAAATTGCTCATGAGGATGCATTAACAAATCCTGTTGAAGACGACAAGCAGTTTTCGTTAGTCCAGAGACAAAGGTGAAATCCGGGCTGAATGGGAGGCGCTGACATGGATTTTGTGAACGCAAAACAACGCAGAGACAAGAGACTAGCAGCGATATGGCAAGTTTGGAAAAATCACAAAACGAATTAGGTTAGTAGAGTTTTTCTCTATTTCTTTCACGTTTTCCTATTATTTTTCTCTTCAGATTATTCGACTTGATACCTATTCCGTGAGTGCTTTGCTTATTGCTTGTTACCGTTTAATGAGTTTTTTCCTTTTTTTTTGAAGGTATGAATTTCATTGCACAACTAGAATCTTCAGCAAGCAGTACATCAACAGAAGAGGACCAAGAAGATATGGAGGGGAATTTTCCCGACACAGAGGATGGAGAACCAGAAATAAAGAAAAAGAAGTACGCTAGAGGAAGTGAAGAGATTAGCACCGAAAAATTATCTTTATTGTTAGATAGATGTAGTATTTCTGATAGAGACGCAGTTCGAATAATATCAGCTACTGCAGAGGCGTTAGGTTTTGACTCACAAAATTTAATTGTAAGTAGAAGTGTAATACGACTTCGCAGACAGCTATTACGAAAACAAAGGACTGAACTTATCAAACGTAGATTCAAAAATTCCGATTTAGAAGGAGCTGTTTTGCCCTGGGACGGAAAATTACTTCCAGATATTTTGGGTAAAGAAAATATAGAAAGGGTAGCAGTTTTGATTAGTTGTGGGGATAAAGAACAGTTGATAGGAGTTCCTCAGCTTTAAAATGGTATGGGAATTACTCAGGCAAAAGCTGTATTTGTAGCAGTTGAACAGTGGGGGGCAGTTGAGAAAATCCAGGCAATGTGTTTTGATACCACTGCGGTAAATACTGGTCGCCTCAACGGAACCTGCGTTTTGTTGGAGCAATTATTAGAGAAAAATCCTCTTTATTTAGCATGTCGCCGCCATATTTTCGAAATTATTCTCAAATCAGTTTTTGATTTAAAAATGGGCACAACTACTGGCCCCCATCCAAATATTTTTAAAAAGTTTCAGACTGGATGGTCGAAGTTAGACAAGACAAAATACAAAACTGCTATTGAAGATAAAAATATTAGACATAAAATAGGGAATTCAGATGAAATATCAATTTTTCTTATTGAACAATTAAAAAACCGACAGCAAAGGGATGATTACAAAGAATTTATTCAACTTTCGTTAATTGTTTTAGGACGTACTCCCCCAAAAGACACTTTTTTCAAAGTACCTGGTGCCATTCATAATATAAGATTGATGGCAAAGGCAATTTACTGCATCAAAATATATCTTTTCTGGGATAAATTTACATTAACAAATTTAGAAGAAAAAGCTATCACTCACATTTTTTTATTTTTAATAAGCATTTATGTAAAAGTGTGGTTCAACACCCTCAAGCCCACGTTGACCCCCGACCAACACCTACAATTTTAAAATTCTCTTGTAAAATATAGAGAAATCGATAAAGAACTTGCAGACAAGGCAATGTCTAAAATGATAAATCATCTGCGGCACCTCAATTTTGAGCAAGTCACATTTTCTTTCTTTGATGAAAATGTAGATAAAAGTGTGAAAACAAACATGGCTGTAAAACGTCTAATATTAATTCCAATTGATGAAAAAACTTGTGATAATAGGGATGTGAAAGCAAAACTCAGTCTCGATCAAGTGGATAATTTATTGGACAAAGATATTGATTTTTTTTGTTTCTCATCGAACTCTAAATTTTTTCAAAAGATTTGAAATTGATACAGAATTTTTAAATACGGATCCTGATGTATGGTTTGAAAATGCAAATTAATTAAAAGCAAAAAAAAATAGTTAACGGTTTTAAGGTTGTCAATGACTCAGCTGAAAGAGGGGTAAAATTATTCCAAGACTTCAATTCCTGTTTGACAAAAGACGAAGAACAAAGTCACTTTCTGTTACAAGTTGTATCGGAATGTCGAAAAATATTTCCTGACTCTTCAAAAGCCACGTTATCTCAGCCATTACCACCTTAATCTGATAATTAATTGTACTTCTTTCTTTTATAATGCTTTCTTTTTCATATTCTAAATAATAAAATTTTGAACATTATTTCTTCTTGTTCTTTATACCTTTTTCCTTTTCTTATCTCCTAAATCCATCATTTTCAATTTGGATTGTTGTTGTATTTACTTTGAAATCAGTTTTAACTACACTCTTTTTTATGTACCAATTGAGAAAATAAATACAGCAAAATTTGGACAGCAGATTTAATTAAATCTTGCAATATTGTTGGGTATTTTATTAAAAAAAATCCATTTTTATAAAAAGTTAAAAATTCAACCTTGATGAGGTATGGGTTAACCTTATCCGATTGAGCTTAAACTTCACCAATCTCAATTCTTAGCCAATTGGCAGCTTTTAGGGGGGTCCCCTCAAAAAAATTCCAACATTGATTTTTTGTGACCACCCTAATCGACAGTCATAACATCGACACGTCAGTTCATCGACAGTCACAATCACTTCCCGTCAGAACTTCAACAGTTATAACATCGACAGTCACAATCGCTACCCGTCAGAACATCGACACATCATAACATCAAAATTTTTTTTCGTAACAAAAATCCATCAGACCCGCTAGCCGTCAGAACGTCGACATTCATAACAAAGACGCGTCATAACATTTAAAAAAATCGTCAGAACATAAATCCGTCAAAACCACTAAAAGTCAGGACGTTGAAAGTCATAACATCAACGCGTTATAACATCTACAACTTTCAAAATTTAATTTATGGGTTTTAAGGGTGAGAAAGGTACCAGGGTTATGTTAGGTTATGTTTTTGATATATGCTTAGCTTTACCCTCACCCCTCTGAAGTACAAATATATAGCCAAAATATGTTTCTAAACTATCATATACTTACTATTATTATATAAACTTCACTGACGAAAATCAGTCAGAGCCACTAACCGCCAGAACTTCGACAGTCAAAACATCGACACGTCATAACATCTAAAAAAAATTTCATAACAAAAATCTATCAGAAAAACTAACCGTCAGAATTTCAACAGTCAGAACAACAAAACGTCATAGCATCTAAAAAAAATTGATATTATGTTATGTCGATGTTATGCCTGTTGACGTTCCGATGGGTCGAGATTGTGACTGTCAAGGAACTGACGTGTCAGTGTTACGACTATTCACGTTCTAACGTGGATCGATTGTGACTCTCAAGGAATCGTCGTGTCGGTGTTATGACTGTCCACGTTCTGACGGGTAGTGATTTTGACTGTAGATGGTTTGTCGTGTCGATGTTGCCTGTCAAAGTTCTAAAGTGTAGTGAGTGTCACTGTCGATTTCCTGACATGTCGATGTTAAGACTATCGATATTCTGAAAAATTGTCCTGGTCGACGAAATGGCGCTTAGTGCCTGTGACGGTTAGATAGCATTCCCACTCAGTCTTATAACCTTTAAAATACAGTGGTATAATTAAGGTTTTCCTGAAATCGCTTTGTACTTTTAACCCTTTTTCAAAAAATAATATTAATAATTTTCACTAAGATATATCTAAACTCAGAGCGACCATATTTAAGAAATTCATCTCACATTATCTAATCATGTGTCTGCTGACGCAATCTCTCCTTTCTTCTTGTGATTTTTCCATTTGAATTAGACTGATGAATTGGAACGCTAGGAAAAGCAAGCGTCTGTCCTTTTGATATCCCAGTTCCCGTTATAAGTGTGATGGTTTTGAAGGTATTCATCCGATCTTGTTTATTCTATAAACGATACTAAGAATTCTCTGCTGAATTCTTTGCAGAAGGAAAAAGTCATTCCTCTTCTTACAGATGAGGGACAATTCGAGAACCTCAGTTCCACATCTACCTCCAATTATATTGCTTATCTTGTCAACTTTACTGGTAAAATTCCTGAATAGTCTATTTCCTGGCTTAATTTAATTTCCATTAAAGACGCATTTAATTTCCATTTAAAACGCATTTGACTTTGTTAATTAAAATGTATTAGTTCAAAAACTTGTCAGTGAATTCAATATTGATCTTTTCCTGCTGAAAATTAAATTTAAAAAAAAACAAGTTTTTTCAACTGAAAGTAAGGAGCAACATTAAAACTTAAAACGAACAGAAATTATTCTGTGTATAATGGGGATTTCCCTTTTGTCAATACCGCGCTCTTTACGCTAAAGTTTCTTAACTTTTAAAAAGGCCTCTTATTGTTCTAGTTATACGTCCCATGTGTTTCAAGAGTCATTATTAAATAATTGGGACAAAATTCAAACTTTAGCATAAAGAGCGAGGTGTTGACGAGGGGGCAACCCCCTTTATATACAATATAATTTCAGTTCGTTTAAACTCAAACAGTTCGGTCTTAAACTCAAATAGCGTCAATTAATCAAGGATAAACGGTGAATTCACGCTTTACCAATAATTAGGAATTAACTCAAGGATAGTTTATGCAAATTTGCCCTCTTTCTGTCAGTAAAAAAAAATAATATATTTTTTATACACATCGAAATTACTGTGTATAAACCCGTCACACCGCAATTGGTAGCCTCTCCCTGGATGACTAGTAATAATCCAATAGAGAAAACTCGTTAGAGGGAAAATAGCACAGAACGATACTAACTAATGCATCAGGGGCGTATCCAGAATTTTCTGTAGTCGACTTGCGCAAAATAGGTTTATCCAAAAAAAAATTAGGGTGGAGCTAATAATGATTGATCCGATAAATTTGCGTTACGAGCAAGTTTAATTAACGCAAACTTGAGTTAATTAAGTAAAATAAACTACTTTAGGCTACACTAGGGGGCACGCAGCCCCCTAGACCCTTGTTTTGTGTTTTCAGTCAAGCACAACTTTTTCATAATCCTAGAAACATGGAAAAACATCAAGAGCCAGTGTATTTGAAGCAGCTTTTCAAAAATATGATGCATAAACTAGGAAGCAGAAACTTCAGTTCGTTAAAAGTTTCAACTTCTCTTTACTTTCATTAGATTAAAAAAAAACAAGTTTGAATAACTGAAAGTAAGGATAAAAGTAAGGATGAAAGTAAGAGTAAAGTTTCAATTTCTCTTTACTTTCATTAGATTAAAAAAAAAAAAAGTTTAAATAACTGAAAGTAAGGATAAAAGTAAGGATGAAAGTAAGAGTAAAGTTTCAATTTCTCTTTACTTTAATTAGATTTAAAAAAAAAACAAGTTTTATTTAACTGAAAGTAAGGAGCGACATTAAAACTTCAAACGAGCAGAAATTATTCCGTATATGAAAGGGGCTGTCCCCTCCTCAGTGCCTTACTCTTAACACTACAATTTGACTTTTTGTCACAACTCCACTTTTTATATAAAACAAAAAAAACTTTAGCGTAGAGAGCGAGGCGTTAAGGAGGAGACAACCCCTTTCATATGCGGCATAATTTCTGTTCATTTTAAGTTTTAATTTCGCTTCTGATTTTCAGTTAAAAGAACTTTTTTATTTCATTTCTGGAAGTTTTTCAACTAATGCAGGTTCGAATTTGGCTCAATGTACAGAAGAAATTTAAACAAAATCAACACTTCTAAAAAAGCTTCTTATTCTAATTAAACGGCTCCCGTCTTTCAGTATACGCTCTTAAAAATTGGGACGAACAGTCAAATTTTAGCGTAAAGAGTAAGATGAGGAGGAGGGGGCAAAATTAACAATTTTTCCTTATAAATATAGAGTCCTATATTTAATATAGAGTCCAGATATAATTACATATAGAGGGTATTAAAAATATAGAATCCAGATAGTATTTTATAAACAGTGTTTTTTAAAGATACTATAGAGAGGATTATCCGGGACATACAAATAAATAGTAGCCTAATTAATGGTCAAATGAAAATTTCTAGAAACTGGGGATACTGGGACTGGAGATTGGTCCTAGTGTCAATAAAATATCACTGGTACCATCTAGCGTTTGACTAATCTTGGCGCTATTGTTCTCTTTCTTTAACTTGAAAAATTTGTTAGTTTCAGAAATAGAGATCCAGTGATTATTACTATGCTAATATTGTTCTATAATTACATTAAAAGAACTGAAGAAACGTCAAATACCAGAAGGCATTGGTGACTTTTTCTTCGATACTATCGCAATTTGCTTTTAAAAGGAGGACTTACAAAAAGACGTGTTAGAAGATCAAACTTTAGTTATTATGGTGAAAAACTAGCACTTTACTGAAAACTAAGGTAAATTAGAGTATTGAGACCTAAAACTGTATATTAGAGAATTCCATGGCCGGCAAGACAGTGGAAAACTTTACAAGTTTGTCCTTTATTTTCTGCGGGCTAGTAAAAAACTGTTCTGCTCCTAATCTTGTTTTGTGTTTTCAGTCAAGCACTACTTTGTCATAATTCTAGGAACATGGGAAAACATCAAGAGCCAGTGTATTTGAAGCAGCTCTTCAAAAATATGATGCATAAACTAGGATGTAGAAACTTCAGTTCGGTAAAAGTTTCAACTTCTCTCTTTACTTTAATTAAATATAGAAAAAATTGTTTTAAACTGAAATTAAGGAGCGACATTAAAACTTGAAACGAACAGAAATTATTCCGGATATGAAAGGGGCTGTCCCCTCCTCAGCGCCTCACTCTTTACGCTAAAGTTTGACCTTTTGTCACAACTCTACTTTTTAAAATAATAAAAAAACTTTAGCGTAAAGAGCGAAGGGAGGGGACAAATCCCCCCTCACCTAAATGGTGCCCCGAAAGAAATATGACTTTAATAGTTCTTAAGATCATTGTTTATAATTAGTCCATCTAGAATCAAAAATCATTGTACATGTACATTTTACAATGTACATTACCTTGCATTACTTATCATAGTTTTAAAACTTACTTCTCTAACGAAAACGGACAGTCAACGAACAACAGAAAAAAAGTGACTATTGATGCGTCTACCCGAAAACGTATAGTTTCCCAAAGGCAGGTAACAGAACCGGAATTATTTCGTCACAAAAAACATTAATCAAGACAGGGTATCTGCAAATAAATTCATTTGAACCAAAAACTTAACTAATTAAGAGGTGAATTGTTGCATTATGAGGAACGCGTTGTTCCTGCTAGGGCCAACAAATTTGTTTGAAGGTAAAGGATGATAAAACTGATGAAATACAGAAAACATTTAGGGTACTTGTTAAATATCCCAAAAACAACCAAGAAGGGAAGTTAGGTTTGATCCTAATGAAATACACCAAAATATGATACTTTAGTAACAAAATTATGGAAACGACAAAACAAGATTACGGAAAGCAGGCCACCAAGAACACATTTTTTTAAGTACCTAAACACCTCACTATATTCAATATTTAATTAAGATATACCTGCATCGTAGTTTTTCTCACTAAGACTAAGCTAATTATAACCGAATGCAGACAGACAAACCGGTTTTACTCACATCAATCAGATCAAGAACTTGACTGTTTTTGGGATATTTGACAAGTATTACATTTATTTACTAGACTACAATGAGTATCCTCTCTTCTGGAGAACGAAGATCCAAGTTCAAGTCACTTTATAGAAAAGAAAGAAAAGAAGTCCAAATTCGACTTCGAGTTTTGAGTTTAACCCGGACAAGGGGAACAGCCACATTCTCAGCTTGTTTCATGCACATAACTAAGTGAAGGTAATAAACATTCAGTTGCACTCTGGCTTGTGGCGAAAAAACACTCGTGCACTGTAGATTAAAAGGGATCTTGACACAGGACAACAGAGCTGTTAGGGTAGAAATATATAAAGGCCAATTGGCTTTGCTCCACTCTCGTTTCGAACACCATTTTTTATTAGCATCACAAGGATGATTAGATGGATCAGAGGTTAATAAAAACAGTAAGGGAAAGGGGAAGGTGGTCAAAATCACGTTCGTCTTCGTCAACATTAACGACAGAACAGGGAACATTGGCAGAGCAAATACAATGATCAATATTGGTCATAATTCCCCTATTATGAATATAACTGTAATTAGAAGCTTTGGGTACTATGCGGTAACCAATAGGCAACAAATCTTAAACTAAGTTGGCACGAGTAGAGGAGCTATGAACATCACAATTGAAGTCACCTACCATTAGCCAACGATACCCATGCTTTTCAATATTGCATAACAGTTTTAAGGGATGAGCAGGCATTAGAAAACTTAGTAGGTGAAGCTAGACGTTTCTGATCGCAGGGATGATATACATTTATAAATACAAGCTGACCCAGTCGTATTGCCATAATCTTATCAGAGGGATGAAATAAGATAGCTGACAAGGGAGTAGCAAATCGTTTGATAGCCCATGCAAGGCCACTGGAGGCTCGGCCTTTTATTTTTCAGGCATTAGTGGTAAAGAAAATATGCTGGCTACTTTTTCGTAGAGAGTTAACGGAGATTGCAGGAAGTAAATGTTCTTGCAAGAACAAAATGACCAAACCATTCAATTTTTTAACTGGCTAAAACTGTACTAAAACTGGCTGCAACATCAAGCTGCAACGAAATACGTAAATTTTGCGTATGTTTTTAAAACCTTGAAAATCTTCTTTTGAAATATAATTACTTTAAGAAGGCAAAGGACCTCCATACGTGATAAAAATCTTAGAATTTTATTTTAGTGCGTAGTTCATTTTTAATATATAAGAGCGCATCTTTTCTTGCCTGCTCTGCATGGCATAAAAATTATTTAAAACGTTAAACCCAAGCCAATGCCAGTTCTAGCATTGGAATACTCAACTAGTTCTATACTACATTCCTGTTCTCAGTGCCTAAAAATGTAGTGTTTTGTTAAATTAAAAATAATAAAATTTTGTTGTTGTAAATTTGACGTTTTGCAGGAATACCCAGTTAATTCCATATAAATATGGTTCATATTTCTGTTAGTACAAGAGCATTAAAAAAAATAAGCAGAATTTTGTAATTGGCTACTTATTTTCCTATTACAAAGGATCTTTCAACATACGATGGATTTAAAAACTAACAAAGGATTACAGAAAACTAGGGCTTTACTGAAAACACAAAAGCCAATTAAAAAAAAAGAATTTTGATTTAGGAGTCAAAAGTGAATGTACAGACACGCGTTAGTTCTACTCGAAATGAAGAATAAATAAACCATAATATGAACTGGAAATCCGATTATTCTCTATACAACGGAAAATTTCAAGTTTTGATACAAATTCTAAAGGTAGATTATATTCATGATATTATGCAGATGACTTCACTTTAAAATTGTCTAAAAAATAATCACGAAATTTCCCTAAAATGCTTTATTTTTATACTTTAAAATGTGTCCTCAAATGCTTTACTTTTAGTGCACCAAAACTTATATGGTGCTTTCCGTTTTCAGTAAAACGCACTATTCCTATAATCCTTCAAGCATAGGAAAATGGTATCAGTTGGTTTATTTCTACTAGATCTACTGATATGTGTTAGCTAGACCGTAAAGAAATAATTTCTGTTCGTTTTAAATTCCAACTCCGCTCTTTACTTCCCTCAGAAAAAATTTGTCATTTTTTAATTAATAATGTAATGCAACGAGAATAAATTAGCATTCCTTCTTTTCGAAAAGTTCTTGGTACTTGTCCATTATTCAGAAAACACCCAGGTTGATTCAATTTACAGGTACACGGGTTGAAACAACTGAGATACTTGGGAGATGGAAAGGATATATATAATTTGGGCTGTATATTTGCACATTGGGAGGGGGGGGGTTAAATATAGTGAACCTGCACATAAAATGTATCCTAACCTAGCCAAAATACCAAATAAATACTAAATATTTAATTGAAATATAGCTACAATGTAGTTTTCCACTTAGCCAAAGCTAATTCTCTCCGAGTACACACAGCAATAAACCGGTTATTGTCTTATATTGCACATCCAAATTCTTGGTGTTTTCTGAATTAAGTACCCAGTTCTTAATGTCACTCCTTACTTTCAGATGAAAGAAAAAATATTTTTGGCTAAATTTAAACGAAACAAATGGACCATTTTAGAACAAATCAAGGCCCTTGTGTATTTTACGCCACTCACTCCAGTTTATACTGTGTAAAACTCGAGAACAAACCGGTTTCTTCGTCAGTTTCTTTCAGCTTAGCGTGAGACAAGACAAAGACAAGTGACAAAATAAATGGGAATATATATTTTGGGCTATATATTTGCACATTACGGGGGGGGGGTAAAGTATTTGGACAGTTTGAAGATAGAAAACTTTCTTACTTCACAATATGCAGGATAATTGAACCTAACACATTTTGCATCTAGACCCACTATACTTTACCACCACCCCCTTTATATGCAAATATATAGCCCGAATTTGTTTCTAAAGTAACGAAGAAAGTAACAAAGAAACCGGTTTGTTCTCGAGTTTTACAAAGCGTAAACTGGAGTGAGTGGCGTATAATAAACAAGTACTCAAATCAAAGTGACCGTTTTAGATCAAGTAATCGCTAGTACAAGAGTGTTTAGCTAATCTAATTTCTGAATGGAATCTTACCTCGTTTTGACTTGGTTGTTGTTTCAGTCATTGGTGCATGTGTATTATACAGAACACACTCAAGAAGTTTGATCTGATCAGTTTGTGTAAAACTGGTTTGTCTGTTTGTATTCGAAGACAAAAAGCTTATGCACAGTGAGATAAACTACTAAATAGGTATATTTTAATCAGATTAATATCTTTTAATAGTACATTTGAAATTTATATTAGAATACAAGTCACCCTTATAACGACCAAAAACTAAGAGGAGTAGAGTCGACACCCCCCGTACTTTCTATAGACCATTGAATAGTTTTGACAAAAGAAAAGACGAAACATATTTAAAATATATTCTCTAGATAAAAAGTAAACAGACTAAAAACTATTGAAAATTTCAGGAATTATTCTAAATTGAAGGCTAATTGCGTTTAAATAAAAATAAGAAAATCAAACACATCCGAAATTTATATTAATATCCGAGACACTCTTATAACCTGAAGCCATTGACAATCCTCCCTTAAATATAATGAAGTCAAAGGATATACATGGAAATGAAGATTAGGGGATGTAAAACTGTTTAAAGAATGTACAGAAGGGGCATAGATTTTGAATGATCCAGATATAAAATGATTTGGGTATTGGCTTCTAATATATTTCTAATACTTTCTATGTCTACTACCTTTTGTCCCACTTCCCCACAAGGGACTGGTATTAAATTGGGTATCGCTGAGTCTCTTTTCTTCTTCTAAATAGAATCCAACTGCCATCTCCAATTTACTTCTATAGACGCGATTCTTCTTTTCTTTGAAGTTGAACTTCGTTCACAATATGGTGAGACTTTTCTCAACTGAAAAAGTAAATAATTTACGATAATTAAACAATCGCATCTTAGAAGTTCTTTCAAATATAATAATGTACCTTTGCAGCGAAACGACAGCTTCGCTCAAGTGTAGTTTTTGTAAACATAAACTCGCTAAACTGAGCTGCACAACGCAATGAAACATGAAATTTATATTTCAGCGCATTGAAATTCACAGTCAAGCAGAGCAGTTGAAAGTTTATCTAAAAATTTTATGGGTAAGTTTCCCCTCGATTCGCAAGAACAGTTTTGATAAGCAAAGGGCTCTGTTCAAGACCGTTAAGATGTAGATAATTATTTGTAATACGAGGTGTCTAATAAAACATAATTAATTTGTTGTTTTCACAGCCGATATGAGGATCACTGTCATTATCAAATATCGGAAAAAATATCGGTGATCAGCTGTTTTTTTTTGTTTTTTTTTTTTTTTTTTTTTTTTTTTTTTTTTACGCAACTTGTCCAGTATGGTACCAGATTTCCTTAGATAATTTTGCTTACCCAGTCCTTGTGATTGGAGCCACGAGCTAAGCCTGCTTATGGTGGAGGGCAGCGCAGGTGAGTCAAATAACAAAATAATAAAGGGGTGAAGTTCCTGCTCAGCCTTTGCTGGTACATACTAGGGCGTCGCATAGACGTTTCAACTGTGGAATCTATTTTGCAGGGACAAGTAGCAAGCTTGTCACCCAACCTTGCTGTGGGGAGAGTCAAAAGATGCCTAAGTATATTTGCGGTCAATACTTGTCAATACACACCCGGTGCAGCAATGTTCAAAGTGTGTGGTGACTTCAAGAATGAACATCCTCTATCGAAACAACTAAAAAGAATACACTAAACCATACATTTCTGTTTAATGAATTTTCACTTACGTGGGTTAAAGATCCTAGATTCAATCGGTTAAAACATTGACATACAGTCAGGGGTGCGAAAATAGGGGAGACGGAGTGTTTTAAGGTGGGGAGGGGGAAATCCAAGGTGTTACCGCCGCGTTTCAACACCTTGCAAATTTACCTTGGATATTTAGCTTGAGTGTCCACATTTTTTGGCGTAGTGGACGGTTTTGTCGACACATTCTTTAACTTCCTCCTCCGAGCTTAAAACTGTAGCTGCACCCCTGTGTCCATTGTGCCTAGCATGGATTAATTAGTAATGTAAAATATAATATGAATGTAAAGTATTTTTCATATTAATATATAAATTATTAAAATTCAAAGTCCAGCTATTGAAATTTGGGTTTTGAATGATCAATTTCAATAAACATCCTATACTTCTTTCAATCAAATTTTCGCGTATTTTTATTAATATAACTAAACCGGTTTCTTTGATTTAATTTTTTTCTGATGTCACTTCAGCAAATATCTACCATTTCGTTTGTGTGCTTGCTCAGAAGCTGCTGATCAGAAAAGATAAAGAAAGTCAAACAATTCTTGTAAATGGCCTAATTTTTGAATATCCACAGTGAACTATTTAGGTTGTTCTTTACTGTGTAATAAACCAGGAAAAAACACGTGTGTATGAACATGGACAGAGCATGGGGGTTTTAAATTTTAGGTAACGTTGTTTTTTCGGAGGGACATTTATCGGCAAATTATATCGGTATCGTATCAATACGCTACTGACATATTGGAATCGCTATTGGACCCCAAAAATCCATATCGGTCGGGCCCAGCCCAAGATCACCACCAAATTTGCATCGTTTTTTTAACTAAAAAACCATCATTATAACAAAAGTGATGAGTTTTTTCTTACAATCATTAGTGGTGCAGCAACACGCATATATACTATACACACACTATATTATACTACGGATTTACTGTGTTGACACTCAGTGGGGTAATCGTCAAAAACAAAATCAATTTCTGTGGTCAAATCCTTAGTCGAAGCATAACTGGTAAACTTAGATGTAAACAGTAAAAATAGAACACATAAATGTTTAGTAAATTATGTGTTCTACCCAATTAGACACAACTGTAGGTGAAGACAAGTGGCTCAGTAGGCCCTGCTAAGGCTTCTTATTTCTAAAGTAAACCTATGTCTTTCAAAAAACAATTGAGGCACATGAAACAATATATTTTGCATAATTGGTCCTAATATGTTGGATTTTTTTCTAATATTATTCTTTTTTACTTGTTCCATATTTTCGGTAGACTCCAAGTATTTTTTGAAAAATTTGCGTTTGTGTCTACTATTTTCAAACTGCCTCACCGACAAGAAGCAAATAGATTTTAGGCTAAACAAAGGATATTTTCGTTTTAATTATGCTGTGTTTTTGGTAGTTCAGATTAATTTCATCTGCTACATTTTATTATCCCTCTCAGAAAATAAAAAAAGATTTGAACTAATGACAAAACAATTTACTTAGTTATTTTTTGGTTTAATTAGTTATTTAAAATAATTTTGAAAAATGAAAATATGTTGCAAGAAACATTAAGAGCGAAATTAAAATCTAAAACTAAGCAAATTTAGTATTTTGGCGAATCAAACTTAAAGCACAAAGTAACTAGCCTACCTTGAATGAATAAATGGAACTTAAATAATAAGAAAAAGTAAGTCAACCTGAAGAAAATTTGATATCCCCATGACTGAATAAATGGAACTTGTCACGCATAGAAATTGAAAGGAATACTAAAGTATATTTTAAAACAAGAAGAAATTATAACAAACAAAAGCGTGGCAAACAGCTTCATAAACCTTTTTCAAACAGTTTGCGGTAACGAAGTGTAAGTAAGGAGTGACTCAGCTCAATAGTAACTAAGACTCTAAAGATCGGAATTTTAATATCAATAAATATATCAGAAGATTTGGCTTAATATGCTGATTCAGAATATATATGACTCATTAGCTTCATGTAACCCATAAGAGGCAACGAACCTGAAAAAAATTTTGAAAGGGGAGAGGATCCTCTAAAAGTAAAATAATCTTAACGTAAATCTCATCATCAAATTCAGCGTATCAGAGAACCTTAGTATAGAGATTTCAAGCTCCTATCAGCGAAAATGGGGAATTTTGTATTTTTGGTCAGAACAAAGATCATGTATTCGTGTTTCTTTATTGTTTGTTTGTTTTTTACTAGATGAGATCGTGTAGTACCAATGGTCCTAAACAGCGGGAGAGAGCTCATTCGAACGAAAGTTAAAAGTTCTAGTGTCCTCTTTAAGTGACCAAAAACACTCAAGGGCAGCTAGATCCCCTCCTACGCCCCTTTCCTCCCAAAATCTTCCTATTAAAATTTTTAGATTGTCATTTTCTTCACCATAGTTAAAGACCCAAAACTATGTCTTTGGATACAACAAGACCCCAGCCCCTAGGGATACATCTTTTAAGTTATAAAATCCTAGGTAGGTGAAGCTCACAGTTGAAGCGACGTAGTCTTCTTGACAATAATTTTCAAACCAATTTTTGTAATTCTAAACTCTGAAAACTTTCGAAAAATCAGCGATTATAATAACATTTTCCTCAGGGACACTCAAATAGTCTTTACCGCATTCTTTAGAACTCAGCCCATTAAGATGACGAATATAAAAAAGCGATAGAACACAACCGTTTATAACTCCTGATTTGATACAAAACAGGCTACTACCCTCATTTTCAACCTTAACCACAGCAATTTTGTTCGCGTGCACAGCCTAATCACTTCGATGTATTTGTCAGGCACCCTATACACGATACAGGACCTTCGCTGAAACTTTCAGCTGAATCAAATGCTTATTCATAATTTATAAAACTAAGTGATAAAGGGACTGCTGACTCATGTCCCTCTTAATTATTTATCGAAAAGTCAAAATTTGATCGAGACGTCCCCTCCCAACCTAAAACCAAATTATTCTTCTCTTAGTATTTTATCTGGAAATAATCTCGAAGTAAATAAAAACATCATCATACATAGTAGGTTGCTTCCTACAGAAATAGCTAATACTTCTACAATCACCAAAATCATTTTGATGGTTTATCCTATTAATTTGAACAAAATTTCCAAAAAAAAATTTTTCAAAAAAAAACTAAAAAGCCATAATTAAGTTAAGACCATTAAAGACAATTCAAGCAGTAATTGAAACTCATAACGACCAAAAATTACGTATTCAAGAATAAAATGAAACCTACAACAAACCAAAATTAAATAAACAATATTAGCAAACATAAGATATATGGGTAATAATATAAATAAAAAAATAAATTTTAAAATGAGTAAAGTTTATTACGTCATTAAATGAAAAAAAGGTTTTTAAGTGAAAGTAAGGAGTGACATTAAAACTTAAAACGAACAGAAATTAGTCCGTATATGAAAGGTGCCTTTCCCCTCCTAAACGCCTCGCTCTTTACGCTAAAGGTTGACTTTTTGTCACAACTCTAATTTTAAAACAATAAAAACTTTAGCGTAAAGAGTGAGGCGTTGAGGATGGGACAGCCCCTTTTCATATACGAAATAATTTCTGATCCTTTTAAGTTTTTAAAGTCGCTCCTTATCTTCAATTGGAAACAATTATTCCAGAACATTTTTCCGTTAACGCAGGTTCAAATTTAGCTAACCGTACGTGAAAATTTAAAACAAAAATTTGCATATTAATTTCGGCAGATTTATTCCATTTATGAAGGACTGCCCCTTCCTCAATACCTTGCTCTTTACTTTCAAGCTGCTAGCACTTTAAAAAAAAACGGTCAAACCTCAAACATATATTGAATAATTTATGTTCGTTTTATGTCCAGAAACGCATCCGTGATCTGTCTTCTGGCAAAAAATGGCAAAATTCCACATTTTTAAAGCTAGGACCTGGAAACTTCTACAGTAGAGTTCTACAGTAGTTTTGATATCAAAACTCCATTTCTTAGAGTTTTTATTACTATTGAGCCGAGTTGCCCTATAGAGCTTAATTCGATGGTGTGGTTTTCATTAAAATTCCTTCAATTTTAAGGGTTGTTTTCCCCTACTTCAAAAATCAGGCAAATTTTCTCAGGCTCATAGTATCTGATGGGTAACACTAAACTTGATCAATCTTATATCTTTGGAATCAACAAAATAAGCTGGCTCTTTTGATGTACTTATTGATATCAAAACTCCATTTTTTAGAGTTTTGGTTACTTTTGCGCCGAGTTGCTTCTTACTTACAGTTACTTACCACGAACTGTTTGATTTGTATTTTTTATGTGTCTAACTATGTGTCCAGACTAGCATGCTTTTGTTTTAGAAGTCGACGGCAAATGAGAACTAAATGACTATAATAATCAATAAGACTAGGCACATATAAAACGAATATTTGATATATAATAACATTACCAAAGGCATTTTTCAATATTGTAAATATAAAAGAACATATATTAAATATAATTCATCTTTAGTAAGGTGCAAATGACATAATTAGATATTTATGGTTATGGGAGGGGGCAGTAGCCAGACTCCCGTTTGTAACGATTTTTGCTTGTTTTAAGTTCGACTTGAATGTTGAATTAATTTTTTCCTATTAAATATTGAAGATGCACCCTTCTGACAAAAGATACTCATACAGTATCTTCTGATTGAGGTCAACATTAAAATCTTCTGATTTAGTTCAACATCCAATTAATATTCAATTATATATAGAAATTAATAACCTTTGATATTCTTGAGATATTGCAGATAAAAAATTTTGGCAACCTGGATGCACTGTATCATTTTGATATAAAGGATATTGTTAAATTTTTTTTAGCTCAATAGTTTTAGTTGTAATAGTTAAAGTTGCAATAGTTTCAACATTCAGAGTCCCAATCGCAGCCGCAGAAACAGTCTAATTACATTCACAGCTGAAAGTCACCACAATTGTAGTCTTTTCTGGTCAGAATCACAAATAGTGTCAGTTGTAAGCATTCGTGGGCTAAAGTACACACAGTAATAAGTAGTAATAGCAAGAAGTAATCACAGCCACTACAAATGAAAACTACAAATTGTCTCAGTATTAGCAAAATAACAACCATTAAATGGATTTAGTCATAGTCACAAGTAATCTTGTTCGCTAGTATTTACAGTCAACTCTAGTTAGAATTACAAATAGTCGAAGGTGCAAGTAGTCACACTAGCAGATACAAATTAACTCAGCCACAGTCATAAGCAGTTGCACTAGCATTTAGTCCCAAGTTCTCATAGTTGCAATTTAAGATCGTCGTTCTCACAAGTAGACGCAATTGCAGTCACAGAAGTAGCAATAGTGGTCCTGAAAATATTAATCTATTACCTTAGCGGCTCCCGTGATATTACAGGTAAACCTATGTGATAACCCTGATACACATAGTGGACACGGTAATGGAGTAAAATAGAGGCAGTCAAAGTTGCAAGAATTCCAACATTAAAGTAGTTTCAATTAGTCATAGTCAAAATCGTAAGTATTCGCAATCACAACTACAATAGTAATAGCAGAAGAGGTCCTTAAATTACAAAGTGAGCTCCTATAACCAATCCTAAGATATTACATATAGACCCTTTTGGTAACTATGATATGATTGTGTCTTATGATATGTGTCTAATGATATATGATACATTGTAGAGGATCTAATTGCTATGCCTCCTAGATTGCAAGGAGGCATAGCAACTAGATCCTTTGACTAGTTTAAATAAAATGAAAACTAAAAATTTGATAATTGTAGAGGAAAAGGATCACCTAAACAGGACAAGTAGAGAGAGGCTGGTTGACCTCCGATCTTTTAGCAACCCCTGAATATTCATTGAAAGTTTCAACGTATATTACCCTCAGACCTGTGGTGCCACGGTACCAGGTTTGCTGTGAAACTTCACAGGTTTTTTTTTGACAGCCACCTATTCACAGGTGTTTGCCACCGAATGGTAGACAGTCACAGGTTTTTCTTCTAGATATTACTAATATGACCGATTGTTCTGCTAAAAGTTGAATTTTGTTGAGCTCACATTTTGGATTATTTTTAGTGATTTTGAAACGACATCTATTAATCATAAAGCTAAAGCTTCATTTCATTTTTTAGGCTGTTTTTGCGTAATTTGGAAGATTTTTTTTCTCGACAAAGAAAATGTTATGTTAAGTCTGAATAGTCGCAGTTCCTAAATCAGTAAAATTCTAATATTTTTTCGCGCCAATTTTGTTTCTAAAGCATGTTTTTCAACTTTTGGCAACTATGGGCCGAGGTTCCCTCTTTACTAGGTTCCAGCTACATTGTAACAAACGTATATGTCTGTTAAGAAAAAGGAAAATCAAAAGAAAGGGATTGATTGAACTCATGACCATTACAATCAGCATCAAACTGAACCTATTTTGAAAATATATCGGGCTTGAGAATTTGACTTCACTGGCTATGCCAGAGGTAATTTCGTTAGCAGATAATACCACACTCTCATATAGTCCAGTGGCACACAAAATTACAGCCATTTCTGGCTTGGATATTTATCACTTACTACGAATTGTTTCAACTTTCCATACTTTATCTATAAAGTATGGATAAAGACAACAGCCATCTGTTATTGAAATCTTCGTCACTTACTACGATTTGGTTGTACTTCTCATAGATTGTTAAATAGATAATTTATTCAGACACTAGGCCATGCACATACAGTACAATGATTATATAAGACAACAACCGGCATACACCTAAATGACTGGTATAACTACTAACAACAAACAAAAACCTGACAGCCATATTTATATCTTTTTAAACCCTCTTTTAAAAATCCAGTCACTGCTATAATCGTCTTCCATGATGAAGACTTAAGGATCCCAGGAAAAAAACTTCCCCATCACCTAAATACTTCAATCTCAACACTGAAAGTCCCGGGCAAACCGTCAAAAAATGGAGCAAATTTTCTTCCCCCGTACCACATACAGAGCAAGTATAACATGATCTCGGGCCCGGAACTTTTCTTTCAAGTACTTTTAATCTACTTTTTAAATGCAAACCAGTCGCTCAGACCTGGAATCACAGACGCAAGTTTTCCGGTGGAAAATTCAGCTTCAATAATAATAATCTACGACACAATACTCTTTTATCTTAGATTACTGGAGCAAAGTTTTAGATTTTCGAATCTATTCATGCCAGAGTTGAATCTCTTGATCCTCCTTAACATGTTTTAGCTTCCAATAAATTTTCTCTGTATCGCCTCTTGAACCAAGATCTTCATTCCAAGCGTGTGAAAGTCCGGCTTTATCAAGGATGGCTTTAACATGGAACGGCCACGATATTTTTAACGGTCACAGGTTTTTTGACGAATTTCACAGGTTTTTGGGCACTTTTTTCACAGGTTTTGAAAATTCTAGTGGCAACACAGCCTCAGTCATTCCTTAGACGTAACTGATGTTGCCTTTTCACAACCAAAAAGCACAGTTTGTTTTGATAGTGTTCAACATCCTTGTCAACATTTCCTTAAAGTTTCACCTCAATAGTCTAAGTTTTTTTTTATTCAGGATCTAATATGCCTTCTTTTCTTAATGCCTTGTATGTGAAAAATGGGTAACTTGCATCACAAACAGCCCTTGTCCTGCTGGCTTTGGGGGTTTTCCTCAACCCATGAGTTATAATTATCTAACTTTTGCATTGTTTTGAGCAAGACGGATATCTCAAAATTTTTATCGGGTACAATTTGGGAAAAGGGCGTGTTCAGGGGCTGGGAGTGATCTTAGAGTCCATGAGACCCCCAGTTGAAGGAAGGTTTTATGTGTTCACCTTGGTTTCCACATGATTTTCCACACTGATCACTTTAAATTTGGAACGACTTTTGCAATTATCACAAAAAATGAACTATAAAATAAGAAAATCAAATTTCATTCTTGTTTAATAATACAACGCGGAAATTACAAACCAAAATTACTTAAAAATACAAGAAAACACGACATAAGAATTTAAACGAACAAAACTAGAACATATGTGAGGGGGGTGTCCCCTTACTCAATACACCGCTGTTGACGTTGCAGCTTGTCTTCTAATTATTCTAATACCGGTCACAGTCAAGGGGGGATTGTAAAAAAAATTCTTGATAATTTGATTAAGTGATGCCCAAAAACTAAAAACAGTTTGGAGTTATAGGGCGGCACATAATCGGGTGAATACCCAAAGCTCCCCTCCAACCTTTTGTCCTAAAAAAAACAAAGCGCGGCCGCCGTCATCTGGGAGGGGGGGACATTATTCTCCCCTATTCGTCAGTGATGCCAAAATATGGACTTTTGCGAAACGAAAACTGACCCATTTGGTCAATACGGCTTTATTTACTTTAATTAGACTGTTTCTCACAAACCCTCAGTGTCGCAGCTAGGGGGGTAGAGGGGACAGCTATACCGGGCAAAGCCTATGAGAAGCACGTAACAGAAGTTTTTTTTGTTACGCGTTGATGTTACTTTTCGAGGAAGGAGGTACAAAAACGGATCCAAGCATTATGCTAGGTGTGGGGGGGGGGGGGGGACTTAAAATGGTAAGGATTAATAAAATATTTTAATAGAAAAAGTAGAGAAACTTATTTTCTGAATGCGATGAAGCAGCAACTTTATTAGTATGCTCTTTGTAGCCGAGAGGACACAAACATTTTGTAACCTAAATAACAACGCATTATCTATCTTGTAATCTCATATTTAAAAAATAGCTTCTAACAATGTTTATCAATGCTTGTACAATAATATGTACTTTTTTTATACCTTAACGCAATCTTAACTTCTTCCTGAGTTTTAGTTGAATAAGTTATGACCGAAAAGAAAAACAAAGATACTTCAAGATCGATTCATTAACAAGGCATTGTAAAGCAAATACTATAATGACCTGAATAAAAAGATGCGGATATACTACAGAGGAAATATCCCCCCTTTATTCTACCTTTAGATTTTTAAAAATACCTTTTCTGGCGTTACTTTTAGAATTCTTTTTTTTGCTTCCATTTCCTGAAACATTAACAAAGCATAAATTTCGACCCCCCCCCCCCACCTAGATCCTTCAAATTTCATTTTGTCTTACCCCTTAAATGTTCGTAAATAAATAAGGCCACTGACTTTGCCCAAGAAAACTGTCCCTTTTACCCCCCAAGCCACGCCACTGGCTGTTCCTGAGTAAACAGGCTAATAAATTGAAAATGCCACGGAAACTGCAAAATGTGTCACTTTATGTTTCTAAAAATGCCATATTCAGGCATCGATAACATAAATAGGGGAGGCAACTATCCCCCCCCCCCAATGGTTTGCGTCTTATATATTGAAAAAAAATTTTGAGGGAAAAGGGGTTAAAAGACGATTTTCTCATAATTGAACATGCTGTGAATATAAGAGCCTGTTACCCAAAGACGGGTTTTCTGACCAATGCACTTCGTGTGGAATAAGTTATCGTAGAAACCTCGAAAGAAGCTCATTCAAATAGAAATCAAAAGTTCTAGTGTCCATTTTAATAATCGAAAGTGATTAGAGTGCAACAAGACCCCTCCCCCCTCTGTCCATCATTTCCCAATAACATTCAATCAAAATTTTGACCCTGCATTTTTGTTAAAATCAGTTGACCAGCACAGTACTTATGATTTTGAATTAAAGTCCCCTATTAACCAAAACACTAACAAGTTTGTTTATAATTATTAGGGAAAAAAGACTTGCAATATTTGAAATTTTTTTTTACTTAAACTCTGCTAAAACTGTTAATCTAAATGTTTAGAAATACCCAGGGGATATTTTCTGGGGGGGGG